>NW_028317807.1:4350000-4516250 GCF_062004578.1 Staurois parvus | reverse complement strand
TTAACTTTAAGAAAAGCTTTGTAATAAAAGGAATAGTGCACAAAGCTCATTAATGTCCTTTTATATATAGCAAATCAGTTGGCAGCCCATGGTCATTAAATTAATATTTGATTGCTTGATTGATGACAATCTTGCTGTTTGAACAAACTTACTAAAAAACCCAAATTCATCTAGGCTGTTTACTAGTATTGCCTAGATTTGTCAAAGAAATATGTAACTCCAATATTATTCCACCAATTTGATACTTTTACAAGATTTATGAGCAGATTTGTGAATTATGTTTATCTCTCTGTTTAAGTTTTTCGTTTTTATTATTTCAGCACAGGTATTGTCGTCTTGCATACAAGTTCATTTATTTTATGCTATAACTCAGGGTTGGACCTTTTGTAATATCACTAGAGATGGCTGCATGCAGCAAAATAAACTTTCAAGTTTTCGCATTCTAGAAAATAAGCCCCAAAATTGATATATTAATTATGCAAGTGAAATACTTAGAAAGTGTCTAAAGTTACAGGCAACTTGAGAAATATAAAGGATTTGTGCTGCTGTATGTATAGGTGGTTACTGGATCTTAGTAGATCACACATTTACATGCAGAATACAGATATTCCCAAGTACTACATATATAAATCCACTGATCAGAGGTGCCTAATTTTACCACCTCATCTAAGCAATGACTACTTACTGCCTTTAGGTTCTACACAGTGAAATGGTTGGAGTCATTTCCATAAGCCATGTGCTACCATGGCTTCACTTTGTAAGTTACTGTTAAAGCCAATTGTTCATGGCTCAAATATGTTCATATGATGGGGCTTCAATCTGCATCCTATTTGAACAGTTACTGTAGCTACATCGATTCGGCACCTATCAATAGAAACATCTATTTAACAATCTTTTGTTGGCTATAGAAAAGTTGGTTGTTTTTCACCAGCATTTAATTTTAGGTTGTGAATTCTTTTAAAGTTTACCTGTGCCCAGTCAAGTAACAATAAAGGCTTTATATATTTTTAATAAACAATAAAAGCTTTTTAACATAGAATGATCACTATTATTTTTAAATTATTACTGTTTCTCCCAGGTGACTAAGTGGAGGAGGCCCATTAGGATCCATGGCTGCAATGTGCTGCAAAAACTATTTTTTTTTCTGTTTATGCTAGATGTAGCTCCTTCCCAGGCTGAAGCCCAATTTTTAGCTGTTCCCATGAGAGATTTACAGCCAGCACTAACCTCTACACACCCTTCATTCTCCTGTATAATGAATATGAATAACATCTTGAAACCCTTTTTGATGGAAGCTAGCTCTTCTGTCTAATCTCCTGTACCAAGAACCCTCTATCCTCGTACATTGGCAGCATTGTGCTGGAGGGAAAAGCAAGAGAGAGAATGACAGTGGCTGCAGACCAGCAGGGTCTTTCATAAAAACACAAGCCACAACCCAAACTGTCAGCTTTTACTCTCAGGCAATTGAGCTCAGACCTGCCAACCTGCTATTGTTGGGACAGTACCTAGAGTACCAGCTGGCAAGCTTGTGTTGGGGCTTTTATGAATGACCAAGCGTGTCTGAAGCCACTGCTAGTCAAACACAAGCTGGCATCTATTACTACTAATCACTCTAGCCAAGCTTTGTAGTAGTTTCTCAGTTACAAGGCAGAGGAGAGAAGGCACATAGCTGCACATGTATTCCTCTCTGCTCTGTGTACACTGTCACTGCCCCCTTCTCAGCCTAGTATATGCTGTCACTGCCCCTTCTCCCCTCTGTCTGTGTCAGTCTCCCCTAATAATTGTTTTCCTTGCTAGTAGTGTGGCCAAATAGTAGTGGGGGATTGGGGGGCAAGCTGTCCAACCCTACTCCTCAGCAACAGGGCTAAAGATGAGAATGGGACCAAGTGCTCCATGCACTAGGTTCCCCTGTGGGACTGTTGCATTCGGAGCATTTGTCCTTGGCAGTACCATAAGGTGCACCGTCCAGATGCAGCAGCTGTCATCCTCTCTTGGAGTTTCATAGGCTGCTGGTAGCAAGACTGGATGGTATACCTGTGACCTCTGCCTGCAGCTAAACACTGGAGCCCCATGAACTGGGCCTAAATGCCCAGTGTGCATGGCATCTAAAGTTATTAATTCTCAAAGATCACAAAAATAGATTCTAAAACGGAGTTTCAGTCAAGCTCAGAAACATCTGTTGTGCTAGAGGCCTAGCAGCACAGCCAAGATTCTGGTGCAATAGAAAATAATAGGAAACAAAAGATTAATGTGCCTCTGTTCTGAAATTTGAAGATTAATTTCCCTGTAATGCCAAAGGCTAGAGAGGTGAATGAAAAGCATTTACTGCTTGTTCAGAATATATAAATACTTTTGTGTGATCACAGGCTGGGCAAATGTTCACTTTAAATTATTCTGTGATATTTAATTCAAATTCTCTTGTTCTGTACAACGGTTACTGAAACTGTAGTGGGTCATCCTAAGAGATATTACATTTCAAAGGGCAAGTACATTTCTATCCATTGGAGTAGAACTCCACCCTAGTCTATTGGGGAAAAGGGGTTGGTTGTAGACCTGTTACCCTGTATACACATTTCACCAGTTTGAGGGTCAATGCACACTGAGTTTAAAAACCGCCAGTTCCCCTGGCAGAAAAAATGGTAATATAGATTGTTTAGCGTTTTTTTTTTTCTGCCAGAAAACGTCTCTCAAAAATGCAAACCAGAAGGGGTTTTTTTCTGCCTCTAAACGCTTACCTGCTTCTACAGGTAAAACACAAAACTCCTGCAGAAACTGCGTTCTTTTTAACCCCTTCACACTGCTGCCTCCCAGCCCTTTAAGGGGTTTCTAACATCGGGAGGCGGGGTGGGGTTTAGGGTCATGTGACTGCCATGATTGGCTGTCATGGCAGTTACATGATCGGAAAGGTCTCGATCGCAAGGAGAGATTCCGTGTGACACACGACACGTGCTGGGAGCATACAGGGCGCACACTCTCAGCATTTGTTTGTTGGTACGCAAATATGCGGCTGCTCAGCGTCAAGGCCCAGCCGCCGAGAGGTCGTATCTTTGCGTACTGTCAGCATGCAGAGTGTAAGCCCACTATGCATGGACCCTGAAAATTACGGTGAAAGTCTTTTGCTGTGGCCATTCAAATATGTGAATTGTTTGTGAATTTTTAGAGCCAGGATAATATGTTTAACTCATTTCATCGACTTCCCTTTCTTCTTTAAAGTTTGCTAAAAATGATCAGTCTGACAAACAATTTGGAGTAGAGTACTGCCACCAAAGAGCATCTGCAGCAGCTGATTTCAATTATTTTCATTACTGTCTTTTAATATAAGCTTTCTTTTTCTATCTGTTGATTTGCTATCACTCAAAGCTGGTGAGCTAACTGGTGCCCCTTTGCCTGCATGAAGGCATTCAGTGGTATGCTAGTGTAAAACAAAGTTTAGTTTATGTGCTACAAGGAGCACTGCTGCTTTCTGGGCTTGCACACTTTTGCAGGCTCACTGATCTCTATGGTGACAAGTAAGCTGTGTCTTTCCACATGGTCTGGGATTTAGCAGTTTACTCCTGCCTCTTGGGACCAGTGTACTTTTGTTATTTCTGTAAAGTGCAGAAGGAATAAAACCTATTGAAGATCATATTATCGGTGCATGTTAGACAATATTTATAACTGTCTTACTGGAAGCTGGTAAATGCTGTTCACTGTTGTTGAAATGTGAAACTTAGTTGCTGTTAACAAATGTAAATATCTACCAGAGAATAAAAGAAATATTTTAATTCATTGTAAATAGAGATGTACAAAGTTCTGAATCATCCAGAATATCTATACTATGTTAAATAAATATTGTACTGTTTCTTGCTTCACAAGTCGTTTTATTCAAGCAAAGTATGCGACTATTTCAGCTGAAACATGGGCTACATTAAGGGAAATATCATTCATGTTACAATAGGATCCTCACTTGATGGCAAAGCATACAGTTAAAGAAGAACTATAGACAATACTTTTTTCATTTTGGATAGTGTAAGGAAGGATTATACCCCCCTATCAATCTTTTTTTTTTTTTTTTTTTTCTGTCCCCCATTGGGGAGATTTTTTGTTCATTTCCAGTCCCATAGCCAAAACAGGAAGTGCAAGGAAATCACTGCAAATTAAGAAAATCTCTTAGGGCCCCCCAGGTCACCAGAATTAATGTGCCCCCATCAGAAGATTTCCCCCCATTACTGTTCTGGAGACAGCCCAAAATTTGGGATTGACAGGACAAATAGAGAGGGTGAATCTTCCTAATAGGGTTGGAGGTAGCAATAAAAACCGGACAGGTATTCCAATCCATCTCCACTCTATCCAAAACTAAAAAAAAAAATTTTTGCCTTTTTGGTATACCTTAAATTGGTAGTAAACTGTTTATAACAGAAAAGACACTAGAGGCCTCTTCTGTCATAAATGTCCTCCTGTCTGTCAGCAGGTAATGCGATCTAAGCCGCGCATGCGCAGCTCAGACCACATTCACAGCCCGCTCTGCCTGCCACTGCAGTGTGACTCCCATGCACAGGATTGATGTCACCGCACCCTGGCCAGTCAAGCAGCCAAGGATTCGGAACCCAGAAATAGGACAGGGTTAACATGGAGGCACTCAGGACTCTTTGGGAGCCGTAAGAGTCCAGGGTTAGAGGTCTTTGTAGGTAAGTCTCTCATAATGTACTAGTATGCATTGCATACTAGTATATTATGGCCTAAACCTGCAGTTTCTCATAAAGACTTTACTACCGCTTTAATTAGAGTTTATGTCATCAGGGTCAAGTATCACATAATCTTGTTTTTCTTAATTAGTCAAAATACAGGTGTAGATATTCATTCATGGGTGGGGTTTACCAATGACTGGAATTTCTGTTAACTGATTCCACCTGCAGAAAATTATCCGTGTTCTTCCTGACAAGGTTCTGTAATTGTACTAAACAATGGAACTAGGAAGGGGAACTGCTATTTTTGTCTACAGGGAGTGTTCAGGAGCATTTGGGAAATTCCATTTAAACTACACACGGTTTTGTAATGACAAGTTAACGTCATACTAAACCTTATTTCAGAAGAGGTCTACACATACCAATTATGTGTAGTCCTCTTCTTCTAAAATGGCTGTGTGAGTCCATAGGCAAACACAGTGCTGACAAGCCATGTCCATGCCCCCTCCTCTATACAATTTTGATGGTTGCTGGAGCCTATCGCTACACTGCCCTCAGTGTCTCCTGAGAATTCAGGAAGTTTGAAGAGTGACGCCAATTAATCCTGCACCTGACAGAGGTGACAAGGTATGTTTTTGGGGGTGGGAGGTAGTAAAAGTATTGGGGCATATTTTTACTTTAATGCTGCAAATGCATTAATGTGAAAAATGGATGCCTTTAATACTACTATAGCTCATATAGTAGGTGTCAGACAAAACTTTGCCTTTTTTTTGGGGGGGGGGGGGTCATTTTGGATAGAGTGATTTTATTCATTTTAGTCATTTATATTCTGCTATCTGGGTCTCTATTGAAGAGACTGTCTCTTACTACTTTTTCCAATGACATTGGTTTCTCCAGACAGAGAGGGAGGGTAAATCTCAGAGTAACACTGAAATTTAAAGAACATTTTCAAAAGAAAGCTATAACCCCCACCATCTTCATAATGCTGTCTGTCATTGTTATAGATTATCTCTCACTTTCTTTATGATGAAGCCATTGTCACCTGGACAGTGTGGGGAAATCTCTGTAATCTCAGATGGCAATAAAATCTGACAGGTTCTAATTGTTCCCTCTAAAACTAAAAATAATAGAAAAAAGGGTTTTGGTAGAACATACATTTAAACATCTGCTTGTTTACATTTTTAGGGCTTCTATGCCACTTTGCACAAGGGAACTGGTATTCCTTGCTTTCTCTGATATTCTACAGCTCTACTAACATGGTATTGTATAGTCATATAAAGTGCTGTGAAAAAGTATTTGCCCCCTTCCTGATTATCATTATTTTTTCATATTTGTCACACTTAAATGTGGGCAAAGAACAGTGATTTGCCATAATCCATAGAAATAAATTAGTCTGTAATATACTTGAAATCTAAACATGGCTATCTGACTTTTACTGGCTCCTGCCAATTTTAACTGTTTGCAAATGTACTGTACTGAAGTGCAAAAAAAGCCATAAGATTTTCCTATGTGTTATGGTGTTATTTTTTAAGAAGTGTAACAAAAGATTGTCCTGGTTACCACATGGGGCAGAAGAATAATTACTTCATTGTACATTACAGGACACAGGATCATAGAGTCGTAGACCATGGATAATGTAGCTGCCGTCAGGTGATTGGACAGTGACAAACAAAGCTGTAATAACAGCCCTGTCCTGTTGAGGATGCTCCTGTTTTCAGGGACCCTGTGGACAAATGGTTAGAAACCTTCTTTAAAGGGTTAGTTCACCTTTAAGAAAAATTGCCTATGCAAGCAAGATGTGCCTGTAGAATAAAACAAATGGTGCACCTTTGACCAAAGTTAAATAATGCCCTTGCTATACAGTGGATATAAAAAGTCTACACACGCCTGTTAAAATATCAGGTTTCTGTGATGTAAAAAAAATGAGACAAAGATAAATAATTTCAAAACTTTTTCCTGCTTTAATGTAACCTGTAAACTGTACAACTCAGTTGAACAACAAACTGAAATCTTTTATGTGGAGGGAAGTAAATAAAAACCTAAAATAATATGGTTGCATACGTGTGCACACCCTTAAACTAATACTTTGTTGAAGCACCTTTTGATTTTATTACAGCACTCAGTCTTTTTGGGTATGAGTCTATCAGCATGGCATATCTTGACTTGGCAATATTTGCCCACGCTTCCTTGCAAAAACACTCCAAATCTGTCAGATTGCGAGGGCATCTCCTGCGCACAGCCCTCTTCAGATCACCCCACAGATTTTCAATCGGATTCAGGTCTGGGCTCTGGCTGGGCCATTCCAAAATTTGAATCTTCTTCTGGTGAAGCCATTCCTTTGTTGATTTGGATGTATGCTTTGGGTTGTTGTGCCAATATTGACTGGTATTTGGAACTGTTCATAATTCCCTCTACCTTGACTAAGGCCCCAGTTCCAGCTGAAGAAAAACAGCCCCAAAGCATGATGCTGCCACCATTATGTTCCACTGTGGGTATGGTGTTCTTTTGGTGATGTGCAGTGTTGTTTTTACGCCAAACATATCTTTTGGAATTATGGCCAAAAAGTTCAACCTTGGTTTCATCAGACCATGGCACATTTTCCCACACGCTTTTGGGAGACTTCAGATGTGTTTTTGCAAAATTTAGCCGGGCTTGGATGAAGAAAAGTCTTCTGTCTTGCCACTCTACCACATAGCCCAGACATATATAGAATACAAGAGATTGTTGTCACACACAGCCAGTACTTGCCAGATATTCTTGCAGCTCTTTTAATGTTGCTGTAGGCCTCTTGGCAGCCTCCCAGACCATTTTTTTTTCAAATTTTTTCATCAATGTTGGGACATCCAGTTCTTGGTAATGTCACTGTTGCCATATTTTCTCCACTTGATGATGACTGTCTTCACTGTGTTCCATGGTATATCTAATGCCTTGAAAATTCTTTTGTACCCTTCTCCTGACTGATGCCTTTTAACAATGATATCCCTCTGAAGCTTTGGAAACTCTCTGCGGACCATGGCTTTTGCTGTAGGATGCGACTAAGAAAATGTCAGGAAAGACCTACTAGAACAGCTGAACTTCATTTGGAGTTAATCAGAGGCACTTTAAATGATGGCAGGTGTGTACAAACTCCTATTTAACATGATTTTGAATGCAATTGCTTATTTCTGAAGAGAGCTACATCCCCCCAGTTATAAGAGGGTGTGCACACTTCTGCAACCACATTATTTTATTTTTTTATGTTTACTTCCCCCCTAAAAGATTTGTTTGATTTTCAATTGAGTTATACAGTTTATAGGTTACATTAAAGGTGGAACAAGTTCTGAAATGATTCATCTTTGTCTAATTTTTTTACATCACAGAGACCTGACATTTTAACAGGGGTGTGTAGAATTTTTAGGCCATCTATGTACTTCTTGCAGCGTTGCCAAAAATCTCCGATAGATCACATCATCCTGTTCTGGCTTGTTGCTAGGACATTGCAAAGAATATGTACCGTATTTGCCGGCGTATAAGACGACTTTTCAACCCGTGAAAATCTTCTGAAAAGTCGGGGGTTGTCTTATACGCCGGTATACGGCGAGCCGGTGTCAGGGCGGCACTTTTTCCAGGGGTGGTGTCCTCCAACGGACACTAAGTACAGGGGTGGGCAGAGGGGCTGCTGTACCTTACCTGGCTCCGGTCCCGGTCCCACGACGATCCGGTCCAGGAAGCGCAGCTGCTCCTTCTTTCGGTTCGGCCGCTCGATGGTCGCGCGGCTGCTCGGCTCCGCCTCCTCACCAGTGATTGGGCGCCAGCGCACACAGGCGACCAATCACCGGCGAGGAGCCGCGAAAATCAAGCTGCCGAACTGAAAGAAGGAGCAGCCGCTCCTTTCCCCCACTGACACTAACCATGGGGCACTATTCCTCCTCCACTGACACCAACGATGGGGCACTATTCCTCCTCCCCACTGACACCAATGATGGGACACTATTCTCCCCACTGACACCAATGATGGGGCACTATTCCTCCCCCACTGACACCAATGATGGGGCACTATTCTCCCCACTGACACCAATGATGGGGCACTATTCTCCCCACTGACACCAATGATGGGGCACTATTCCTCCCCCACTGACACCAATGATGGGGCACTATTCTCCCCACTGACACCAATGATGGGGCACTATTCCTCCCACTGACACCAATGATGGGGCGCTATTCCTCCCACTGACACCAATGATGGGGCGCTATTCCTTCAACTGATACCAATGATGGGGCGCTATTCTCCCCACTGACACCAATGATGGGGCGCAATTCCTCCCACTGACACCAATGATGGGGCACTATTCCTCCCACTGACACCAATGATGGGGCGCAATTCCTGCCACTGACACCAATGATGGGGCGCTATTCCTCCCACTGACACCAATGATGGGGTGCTATTCCTCCCACTGACACTAATGATGGAGCGCTATTCCTCCCACTGACACTAATGATGGGACACTATTCCTCCCACTGACACCAATGATGGGGCACGATTCTTCCCACTGACACCAATGATGGGGCACTATTCCTCCCACTGACTAATGATGGGGCACTATTCCTCCCACTGACACTAATGATGGGACACTATTCCTCACACACTGACACTACTGATGGGGCACCATCATTGGTGTCAGTGGGAGGAATAGTGTCCCATCATTGGTATCAGTGGGAGGAATAGTGCCCCATCATTGGTGTCAGTGGATGAAATAGTGCCCCATCATTAGTGTCAGTGGGAGGAGTAGTGCCTCATCATTGGTATCGGGAGGAATCATGCCCCATCATTGGTGTCAGTGGGAGGAATAGCACCCCATCATTGGAATACCATACTGAAATACCATACCATATTGAAATCAAATCTGATGTTTTTTCATTTTTATTTGGTATGCGTTGGAAGAGGGGTAGTCTTATACGGTGAGTATAGCTCAAACCCTATATTTTAACAGGAAAAGTAGGGAGTCGTCTTATACGCCGGAAAATACGGTACATAAATTAACAAATTACAACAGACTTAAGGCCTTACAGGATAATTACAAATTGGAACATCCTAGCTGATCAGGATCAAATTATAAACAAAACAATACAAATAACAGTAGAACCAAGACAATGGACATTTCAGTGTGTCATTGGTGCCTCTCTGACTGAAGTTGCCAATTTATTTGCCATGGCGTGAGGTACAGTATCAAAGGTTAGGATGACATATACGGTTTCTGGGAAATCGTCATTTGATCAGTATAAGCACGGTCGACCTGATCA
This sequence comes from Staurois parvus, assembly GCF_062004578.1. NCBI lineage: Eukaryota > Metazoa > Chordata > Amphibia > Anura > Ranidae > Staurois > Staurois parvus. Next base: position 4,506,306 of record NW_028317807.1, on the reverse strand, counting down.
GCTGACCAAAAGAGACAAAAGGACATTGGCCATGATTGTGACCCAGAATAAGAAAACAACTGCTGCAAAAGTGACTGAAGAGCTCAATCTCAGTCCTGTGAAGACTAAAGGCTGCAAAAAAGTGAAGTCCTATCCTGCTGAAGGGCTCTATGAAATGCCCGGCCTTATTGAACCCATTTTGCAATAGTCGGTCCCTTAATTGGTTTGCTTGGGCTTGAAAATCTGTGTCCAAAGTTCAGTTGCGGTGCAATCTGGCATATTGGGCATACTGGATGCTTTTAATCAGTGCCTCTTGATGTGTACTGGAAGCAGGGCGCTGTTAGAAATCATGGGGCCCCATACAGCCTACCTTATGGGGGCCCTGACCCCACTCCCAACCCCGCCCATCCATCAGGGCTGCTTTGTGCAAAACCATTACACAGAACAGGTAAATATAATATGTTGTTTTAGCCTGGATTCACACTGATGCGGTGCGGAATTTGCACCGGTTTCTGTTCGCACCCCATTCATGCGAACTGCAGTGGGTGTGTATGTTAAGTTAACGACACCTCAAAATCAGTTCACAAAATGCGGTGCGATGTGAAGAATCGGATCGCATGGGTGTGAATACCCATGCAATCCAATTCTAGTGTAGACAAAAAAAGAGTCATGCACTATTTTCCTGCAGATGCGGTGTGATCTGAGGTATACAAAATGTATAGCTCAAATTGCACCACACAATTTGCATGTGATTTGCACAGGAATGCGATACGGTGCAGTTCCTGTGTGAATCATATGCGATGTGCTGCATCGCAGAAGTGTGAACCCAGGCTTAATTAAAAAAAAACAAAACAAAGCTTTTCAATTACTTTAAGACACTTCTTAACTGTAAAGTCATTTTCATTTTTTGTGGTTTTCTTCCATCAACAAATATGACATTTTCCTGCTCCTGTAGTCTCCTGGGATGTAAACCCATCACATATCCCAGGAGACTGCAGGAGTCCCTGCCTGGAGAACACATTGATTACTGTTAGTGGCTATACTAGCTGCTAGTAATAATCACATGTAAAATCCGACAGGCTGGTTGTACACAAGCCATTCAATAATTGACTTGGGTCCAATAAGTCTGCCCATACATGGTTCAAATCTCGGCTGGTCCCTGCTGAACTGGTCGAGATTTAAACCATCTGTGGCTTACATTTCACTATCCTTCCATCAATGATCATCGTCATTATCATCATGATAATCACACAGTGCTGGGGCTCAAAGCACCTGTACTGTGTGAGTGTGACTGCCATCATGACGATAATCACATGTGGCTGCTCCTGCTGTATAGTTAAAAGCAGGCCTAGGGAAATGTGTGTGCTGTCAAGTCATGAGACACAATCTGTCCTGTGACTTCTGCCAGAGGCTCAGAGCCACCCATCCCTCTGTGTCTGCACTGCTGGGCTGCCTGCTGAGTGGACCTGCACACTGATCCCTTCTAGTTCCAGCCAGCTGCCCCCAGCCTGCCAGTGCTCTTCTGTATGATTCCCTCAGCACTTCCTTGCTGGAGGAGTCAGGCAGCGTGCAAGGCAAGCCCAATCACTCTGCAAGTCCAGTAGTGGGGGGCTTACTGCATCCCATCACAGGATAGTGTATACATACACCCGAAAAAGAAAAAAAAGTGTCACAGCTGCAATATCATTGGAAATTCAATTGGTGATTGAAGGGTATAAATACCCTCTTCAATATGGCGGATTTTGTACTTCCTGAGGATGATTTATTGGTCGACTAGTCAAGGGCTTATGACACAACTTCTGCTGATGTCACTTCCGGGATTTGGAACACATGCTGGAATGCAGCTGCCATCTTAATTCCCATTCATAATATACAACGCTGAATGCACCTAGTGCCAGGAAAGGCACTTTTGTTGTGAGTGGAATTTCTATTGTTTGACCCCATATTAAAGTTTTATACAGTTTTACACTATGGGATGTCTGGTTTTGTTTTGATTTATGCTGAAAATATTAAATACTGCCTGTGGTAAAGAAGAGTTGCCTAACTTTGATGCAGATCCAGTGGAAATCTATTGGTTCCTACCAGCAGCCACGATTATAAGGGCGAAGGAATATCTGCCATCAGGACTGGATTGCAGACTGGGATAGTCCCAAAAAGCGACGGTAACTTACCTAGAGATAGGTGATCATGAAATGACGGTGATTTTACATCTATGTGGGGCACCAATGTGAACACAGTGAAGCACTTGTCATTTCAATATAGAGTATCACCGTTAAAGATACAGCACCATTTATTCACATGTTGGGACTGAATATTAATATTGTATTTGTATTTTGCTCAGCACTATCAGTTTAAAGATTGCAAAGTTTATTTTGTCTATTTGTGACCTTAGCGCGGTCCATTTTTTAAATCTATCATCCCAGTCAAACCACTCAAAGTCCAGCGACGTACCAGTACATTGCTGGTCCAAGTTGGGCATATATGTAGCAGCAGAGAACACAGGCAGACAATGAATTGGCTCTGTGGATCAATATGACCGCAATTCATTCTTTTTTGTAATGCCCATGTTGAGGGTCAGGCCCAAAATAGTTTTAAATTCAGAAACCGTGATAAGTTTCCATGGGAATTGTCTGACAAGAGCTGAATTTGGGTGGACGGTGATGTATTGTGCATATAAATTGCCTTGGCCCACAATCAATTGATACAAATCTTCCGTGAAAAACCGCGGATGGGCTAAACGCTAGTGCTGGCAGCGAACAGGGCCAATCCTGCTAACTCTGCATTTTGGGGGACACTATACAAAGGAGACACTAGTATAGTTCTGTACGTGATCAATATCTTGATCCGTACAAACACTATACTAGTAATGGCGATGATCAGAGACCTATAGCGTGAGTGTGATAGTGTTCGGGCAATCTAACGCTAGCTGACCGTGACTGGGAGGGGAACTGACTGACCCTGACACTATCTGATGTCGTTAGGAATGCAGTGATCAGTGAAAAATGTTATGTACTGACACTGTACTAATGGCACTGGTTGGGTGACAGGGTGGTCATAGGGTTAATAGGGGTGATCAAAGGGTTAAATGTGCTAATCTAAAGTGTGTGCAAAATGTAGTGCCGTGTTCTCTCTTCTCTGCCTGGACCGATGGGTGGGGGGGGCAGCGGGGGGTGCAGGTGCATTCACACCCCAAAATAGGAAGTGACACAATATTACGTTGCTTTGCCAAGAGCTGCTGCTTGCCCGCAAAATGCGGGTAAGCGGTTGGCAAGTAGTTAAATGGAAAAAAAAAAAAAACCCTCTGTTAGTACAGCCAGAGTGATGTACGGGTACTTTGCTTTGCCTGTAGCTGCCGCTCTGCCACAGTATATTGTGGGCAGGCAGGTGGTCGGGAAGCGGTTAAGCAGCATGCAAAACCCTGTGAAGGATTATCTAGTCTGGTAATGAGCAGTCTCAGAGCTTTCCCAAGCTAGGCAACCCTGTTCAGACTTTTCAAAAATAGAAGACGCAGATAAACATGACGGTGTGATGAACATGAATGTAAATGGTTCACTCACCCTGTGAAGGGGTTATCTGTTCTAACAATGAGCAATCTTGTAGCCTTACCAGGAAACACAGCATCTTCAGATTCTCCAAAGGGGAAAAGACAGATGAACATGACAATGTGAATCTTGTTTTGTTCAACCAATCACCAATGAGGATGATGACACCCAACACGTCACATTCATTAAGTGGCCAGTGCACTGAAAGGGAGTTGTTTCCACTCACCCTGTGAAAGGGCTATATGTTCTGGAAATTAGAAGTCTCATAGCCGTGCCACGCAAGACAGCCTCTTCAGACTCTGTGAACAGGAAGATGCAGATGAGCATGACTGTATCTATCCTGCTGGTTTAAGCAGCCAGGGATATAGATGATGACACCTAACAGGAAGTCACATTCAATAAACACATTGGCAATAAAATCTAAAGAAGTGGCTTCCACTTACCCTTTGAAAGGGTTTTCTGCTTTGGCAATGAGACGCAGCATAGCTTTCCCTGACGAAACAGCCGTCTTAATAGTTTCCAAAGAGGACAATGCGATTGGACATGACTGCATGAATATTGCTTTGTTCTAGCAAACCTATCAGGTTGTCACATGATGCTAGTACACTCTAAAGGAATGTTTCCACTCACACTGTGAAAGGGTTATCTGTTCTATCAATGCACAGTCTCCTAGCCTTCCAGGCAAACAATCCTCCTCAGAATCTTCCAAAAGAAGATTCAGGAGAACATGACTGTATGAGCCCTGCTGGTTCAAGCAACCAGGGATAAAGAAGTTGACACCTAACATTTTATCACATTCATTGACCATGTGGTTATAAATTCTAAAGGAGTTGCTCCCACTCATCTTGTGAAGGGGTTATATATTGTGCCAATTAACAGTCTCAGAACCTTCTCAGTCAAATCAACCCTTGCCAGATTCGTCCAAATAACATGTGAACGAACATGACTGTATGATTCCTGCTTTGTTTAAGTAGACAGTGATTAAGATGATGGTGACCAAGTTGTCACAATTAATTAAGCATGTGGTCAAGCCCCTTTAAAGGAATTGCTGATTTCACCTTCTGCAAGGGCCTTCTATTCTGGCAATGTCCAGTCTTTCATTTAGGGCATTATAACTGGTCTCGGAGCCTTCACAAGCCAATCAATCCTCATCAGTCCCTTCTGAACAAGAAGATGAGGCCGACCCTTGCCCAGGTTGTTGATTCTTCCTTTTGTAAGGTTGATGAAATTCCTTTAAATAGAAGCAAAGCTGTGGAAATATTTCAAGTGCCTCCAGAGGACAGCTTGACAATTCCCTTATGGTGACTAAATCAAGTGCCCGTTCTACAAGATTGGAGCATGTTCTCACAGCAGGATGTCAAGTGTTTTGAATCACCCCTTTGTTCGGTGTGTCCCTAATGGGATTGGCCAGATACATGACTTTCCCATTAGAAGGTGCTGTGGCATTCAAGGACGTACTCAATAACTGCATTGTTCTTGATCTTGGAAGGTGAAGTCTGAATTATTAGTGGTCAGTTTGGCTTCCTGCCTCAAGGTGAACATCTGTTGAGTTAAAGAAGACTGACGTTCAAGAGTCCGTTTCCACGATCACTCCAGAGAGGGTAGCTTCTGCATTTCTGTCTGGGAGTCAAAGAAAAAGCCAGCACATAATCCAAAAGGTCAGCGAAGAGCTTCATGTCAGGATGCTTTCTGGTATTTTGGGAATTGTACCATCTATACATGTCTTATGGGCACTTGGTGGTTCCTCTTTGGACATAGGTACAGCTTTGGTGACGGACACATAGCCACTCAAGGCAAGCATTTCAGGACATATTTGGGAGATCTTTCATCCTTTATGGCTCAGATCCAGCAGGTCAGGTAAACTCAGTTGAATTCTCACCCCTATCAAGTTGGGTTTCTGTAACTGGTAGCAGTCAGAGGGCCTATGTCAGAAAATATGGATTACTCCCTGTATGAAAGTGAGCCAAAACTTGTAGTTGGAGATGCAGAATCTTCTGCGATGTCATTCCCATCTAAGAGCCTAGTGGCTGGTGGTGAAGTAAGACACCAGCAAAGTAGGAGTTAAGAACTGAATTTCAGGCTCTCCTAGCCTTCAATGACCTCATCCAGAGTGGGCCTGTTCTGGTGAAGTTAGACAGCACAATGACTGTGGCCTGCATATGGAAACAAGCACTTAGTGTCTCCCTCCTGAAGGAGGTTTCTCTGATTCTAAAGTTGGCCCAAGTCAATATCCTGCAGCTATCTGCTGCCTATGTGCCCAGTCGGAGGAATCTTTAGGCAAATAATTTGTCCAGGACAATCCTGGATGACAATAAATGGCCCAGACTGCCGCAAGTCTTTCAAGAACCAACAGGCTTGGTAATCTCTTCCAGGGGTAGACCTGTTCACATCCTCATTCAACACCAAGTTGCTTTCTATTCCAGGGTCCAGCATCCATGAGCAATCAGAGCAGAGGTGCTGACTGCAGAGTGGATCTTAAGGGCAGCCTTTGCCTTTCTGCCTCTCCCTCTGATTCTCAGCTTCCTGCTGAGGCTGTGGCAGGGGAAGATGATAGTTCTGGTGGTGATCCCAGATTGACTGAAGGGGCCTTGGTACCCTCTACCCCTCCTAATGAGTGCCAAGGATTCACTCCCTTTGCTGGTAAGATCGGATTCTCCAAAGTCACATTCATCCAACACCTGACAGGCTCGAGCTCCTGGCTTGGGTCTTGAGAGGCAGAGGCTAATAGATCTTGAGGCTCTGTAAAGGTTGTGAATACTCGTATGAAAACAAAGAAGAAGAAGAACACTAACAGTGCCTATAGTAGAATATGACATAAATTCACAGGATTGCTGCTGATCAAGGTTTTACGCTGGGCTCTTCACAAGTCTATCACATTCTGAACTTTCTGTAGGCGGGGCTTGATTTAGGTTTAAGCGTAAGTATGCTATGAGACCACATTTCAGCTATCTCTGCCTTCACTGGCATACAGCACTCAATTATATTGTCCTTCAATCTGCAACTTGGTTGAAATCTACCTAAGGGATTGTTTGTGAAGTGGGATCTCCCATTGGTGTTGAACTTGTTTGCATCAGATGCCTTCAAAGTGGCCCCTTGTGGTACCTCTCGCTAAAAACTGCTTTCTTGGTGGCAAGTACATTAACAAGAAGAGTGTCCGTATTAGTGGCCCTGGGGTTTAAAGAACCCTTTCTTATGTTCATCCTGGATAGGGTGGTACTCATGCTGATACTCAAAATAGGGCCTAAGTGGCCTTCAGAGTCCATATCACACAGAACACTGTCCTTCCACATCCGTCTTGGGGTGTACTCATCAGATGTGCTGCTTTAAAATGTAACATCAAGCCAACATCTGGCATCAGGAAGTCAGAGCACTTGTTTGACATTCCAGGTGGAGCGTGTAATAATTTTATGGATTCCAACAAGATCATTGCCTCCTGCTTGGTGAAGCTCATCTCCTTGGCCTAGAAGTTGAAAGGGTTAGCTGTGACAGGGGAATCACTTCACTGTCCACCCAAAGGGTCTCGACCTTGTGAGCGGCAGCAGGCTGAGTGTTCCCAGACACTATCTTCAAGGCAGCTACGTGGTGGGTCAGTATATACGTTCATGGCTCATTACTGTATAGAAGCAGTATTAATGACAGTTGTGTTTGGCAGAGGTATCCTGGCTTCTGCTTTTTAGCCAGAATTGAGGAGTTTGTAGCATTATTCCTCCCCTGTGTGACTAATTAGTTCCCAGCTGTGCTGACATGAAGCTGTCAAGAAAACGGAAAATTGAATGACAGATACTTACCATAATTTTCCTTTCCTGACAAGCTCCATGTCAGCACAATTCCCATCCAGCTTGGTAGGACTAGCTACAGAACACCGCGTCCTGTCTATGGTCGGCATTATCCCCATAACTTCTGTCCCTTGCAGAGACAGGGGAGGAAGAGGAAGAATTCCAGTCCGCTATTATATTTTATATGAAAAAGTCTTGCGGTTTCAACAAATGTATCCATTTGTATCCAAATAAAACCATCTGTATCCAAATAATTTGGATACAAATGGATACTTTTATTTGGATACAAATGGATACATTTGTTGCAACCTCAAGACTTTTTCATATAAAATATAATAGCGGACTGGAATTCTTGCAGGTCACGGCTCATGCACAGATTTTATTATCGGTAAAACGATCGGCCGATTTGCCCATCATTACCGGGAAAATCGGCCGACCGTCAAAGTCTGCCGCGAATTTTCCGACCTGCCCAATGAAAAAAAATGTGCAAAAAGCCCGAAAAACAGCCGACCAGTTAACCCACTAACAGTGCGAAATTCGTCCATTTTTTTTTCGGACGAAAAATCAGCTGATTGTCGACCCATCTACGGCTGGCATTAGTCCATAGCTGTCCTTGTTCTAGATAATCAGCCGTGTTAGTAGTTTCTTTTTAACCTATTAAATTGACCCTATCGTATGACGTGTTTTCACTTGTGATGGTGGCAGCTCTTTTGATGAACATAAGAGTTGCCGGCTGTCTCTTTGAAATGGCTTTTCAATGCAATAATGCCTTCTTCTACCCCAGGACAGGACCAGATCCAGAAATACTAAGGATCTTGGGTCAACAACATGAATGAGCTGTATATTGTAAGAGTTTAAATTACAGTATTTCACAAACTCAGACATGATGTCCAAGTATCCATCCCAGATGATAATCACATCGTCTGTAAAACACTAAATGCTTGGTGAAGGGGTTATTGGCCCAAATATTCTGTTTTTCACAGTATGACAAAAAGATGTTGGCATAGCAAGGCACAAAATGTACACCTATTGCTGTACCGAACCTTAGGAGGGAAGAAGGGTATGTAACAACAGTGGTTATATCCTCACTGAAGCCCTCTGCCATAAAGCCCAGAATGGTAGAGTGGCTAGATGGAAGCCTCTCCTCAGAGCAAAAACACATGAAAACCTGCTGAGAGTCCTTCAGGTGCTTTTTTGTGAACGCAAAGTGGGCTTTAATGTGTTTTGCACAGAGAAGAGGCTTCTGTCTATCCATCCTACCATAAACCCTAGATCGGTGGAGGGCTGTAGTGATGGTTGTCACTGGAACTTTGTCCCATCTCCACACAGGATCTCTGGAGTTCAGTCAGAGGGACCATTGGGTGTTTGGTCATCTCTTACCAAAGCCTTCTCCCTCGATTGCTCAGTTTGGCTAGACAACTAGCTCTTGGAAGAGTACAGGTTGTGCTAAACTTCTTCCATTTGACAAATCTAGAGACCACTGTGCTCTTGGGAACTTTCAGGGAAGCAGAATTGTTTTGTAGCCTTCCCGTGATCTGTGGCTTTTAAATACTCCTTTTTCTGACCGCTGAAGGCAGTTCTTTTGACCTCATGGCTTTTGCTCTGATACAGTATACATTGTCAGCTGTGAGGCCTTTTATAGAGTGGTGTATGCCTATCCAAATAATATCCACTCAATTTAATTTACCACAGGTGGACTCCAATCAAGGTGCAGAAACACCTCAGCAAAGATCGAGAAATGTGAGGCACCTGAGCTAAATTTCACGTGTTGTTGCAAAGGGTCAGAATACTTATGCCAATGTAATATTTCAGTTTTTTCTTTTTCATACATTTCAAAAATTCTGTTTTCACTTTGTCATTATGTGGGTACTGTGTGTAGATTATTAAGAAAACAGAATGAATTAGGCTGCAACATAACAAAATTGAAAAAAGTGAAGGGGGTCTGAATGCTTTATGAATGCACTGAAGCTGCATTAATGTGTCTTATATCTGTATTGATTTTGGCTTTACAGTCTACGTCTTTGTATTCAGATGTTCGGGGTTTATAATAAAGAGAGGCAAAAGTAGTGGTATTCTTGGGCAAGTATAAACCTGCTTATACATTTTGATTTTTTTAAATTAAAATAATATAGACTTTACAAGCACTTTAAGCAGGGTAAACACATTGATCCCTGCATCCACATAAGGGATCTCTCCCACTGTGTCTTTGTAGTCTGATAGTGGGGACTCTTCACTCATATTTGTCTTCAAACTCATCATTGGCTGCAAAAGCTGCTGAACTGGCCGAATTTTGGTATATCTGGTTTTAGACTACATGATTCTGCTCATAGAGGATGTCTAGTGTACTAGAACTGGGCCCCGATATAAACATTTGTGTTTACAATGTTATGATATATACTGCAATGCAGTAGTTCTGGCCCTTTAGAATAAATTCATGTTCATTTTATTTCAGGGACATGAATTCAAAGTTCATGTCCCTGAAATAAAATGCTCTACATACACCAAACAAGAGGCATAGTTTGTCAGCATCTTCAAGTGTACATTTAACCATGTTTCCATCTTTGTATTTTTTTTTTTTTTTTGGTTGTGATGTTTGTCCAAGGTTTTTGTAAGCCTGATATGACTAATTTTTGTTTAACCACTAGCCTACAGGGCACTTCTACCCCCTTCCTGCCCAATCCAATTTCCAGCTTTCAGCGCTGTCGCACTTTGAGTGACAATTGCGCGGTCATGCAACACTACCCATATGACATTTTTATCATTTTTTGTGACAGAGCTTTATTTTGGTGGTATTTAAGAAAAAATTAAAAACCCAGAGGTGATTAAACAAACCAAAAACCACTGAAAATTTTTGAAAAAAAAAAAAAAGTTTTAGTTTTTGTTATAAAATTTTGTAAATAAGTGATTTTTCTCCTTCACTGATGTGCGCTAATGAGGCTACACTGAGAGGTGGTACTGATGGGCATTGACAGGCATCGCTGATTGGCACGGAAAGGCAGCACTGATACATGGCACTGATTGGCAGCACTGATTGGCATTGATGGGTGACACGGAACGGCAGCTCAGATGGGCACTGATGTGGCATTGCTGTGCACTGGTAGGCACTGATGGGCACTGGCACGAGGCACTGACGACACTGACAGGTGGCAGTGCTGGAGCTACACTGATCATCAGGGCACACTGATCATCAGTGCCCTGATGATCAGTGTACATGTCCCCTCTGCGGAATGCCGATTACCGGCTCTCCTCTCCTTATGAGCTGTCAGCATGACAGCTCGAGGGGAGAGAAATGCCGATAACCGACATTTCCCTGTTTACATGTGATCAGCTGTGACTGGACACAGCTGATCACATGACCGAGCCGACATCTTCGGCTCTTTCCGTGATCGGCGAGCCACTGTGTCCGAGGGATATAAAACACTGCCGATCGCGGCGCTGCGCACTCCCTGAGCCGCGTGTGCGGTGAGAATGGGAAGACGTCATATGACGTCCTCCCAGAATACGAGAACCACCTTGTGTCCGTCTTATTACTATATGGCGGGTCGGAGGTGGTTAATTAAAATGAATTGCTAATTACATATAAATGTAGGAGAAAACAAATCAAGTAGTACGGAAGGAAAAAAATAAATAAAAGTAGAGTCCTACAAACCATTTTTTTTTTTTATTTCCAAAGACCATTAAAAATATTCAGTACACAAAAAAAAAAAAAAAAGTTCAAAAAAGACAGTGTTAAGATGCAGAAATACATTTTTAAACCCCATAAGTTATATTTCAGCTTTAGACATTTTGAGCAGTTCAATTGCATGGCTTCATAGGTCTCCTGGAGACAGGAACATCAACATTTCTTGTGATTGGACTATAACCCACCTAGGAAATTGGGAGATAGAGACAACTGTGGCCTAAAAAAATTGGGAATGTATGTTTTGTTGGGAATCCTCTTTATGTGTACTTTAGATCAAAATAGGTGAGGATTTTAGCACAGGAGATAATTATTACCATTTTATAAAACTAGATCTTTATTCCCAAAGCAGTAATCCCTGCTATGATAAAAGGAACTAGAGGGCTCCAGTTTTCAAAGATATCAATTCTGGTTTAATTCTAATCTACATACAGCATTTCTATATGCTAAGAATTAAGGTGCAATTACCAAGAAAGAACAACTTAAGTGCAAAATTAAACCAACTGGTAATAAAGGGAAACCGCTAATAGTAGATACATCGAACCCTATGAAAGGGAACCACTTTAATTTCCTCCCTGTAGTCTCGAGCATAATCCCACAGAAAGTGGTCAATCAGGACAGGATTTATTTCATTGCTCATTTTCTCTCCTTTTTTCTCAAACAATTCCTGTATACACTCACAGACCAATTCCACAGCCCAGATGGAGCAACCACGAATCTCCATTTCCTCTTGATCTCCATTCTGGAAAAGCCAACCTGTGTATACCAGTAAACAAAAACATAAAATGTAAAAAACTTTAAGAAACAATTCTAGAGTATTTCTAGAAGAGGAATAGCCATCAAAATCTAAAACCAACAGCTGCTCTTAAAAGGACTACTTTATCCAAAGCATCAGTTTTCTGTAGTTGCTGGAAAGTGGTCATACGGGGGGGGGGGGGAACAAACAAAAAAAAAAAACCCACACTCCCCCCAGTGCTTATCAAGATGCAAACATTAGCAGTTCTGAGATGCATTTTTCTTGACATCCGATATCCATGGCCTGACCACAACCTAGCACGGTTTACAATGGCAGCAAATCTGCAGTCCCATGCAGGAAATACTAGGTTGTCACTCTGTAGACAGTCCATTAACCACTTGCCCTCCTGAGGATTTATCCCCCTTCATGACAACGCCTCTTTTTGCTATTCGGCGCTGCTCTATTTCAACTAGTAATTGCGCGGTCATGCAATGCTGTACCCAAACAAAATTTATATCCTTTTTTTTTCCACACAAATAGAGCTTTCTTTCAGTGGTAATTGATGACCTGTGCGCTTTTTATTTTTCACGCTATAAACAAAAAAAAGACAGAAAATATTTTTATTTTTTTTCAAAATTTTCACATTTGTCATAAAAAATATCCAAATTTTGTCATAAATTTAGGCCAAAATGTATTCTGCTACATGTTTTTGGTTAAAAAAAAAATCTCAATAAGTGTATATTGATTGCTTTGTGTGAAAGTTATAGTGTCTACAAACTATGGTATAGATAATGGAATTTACACAGCTTTTACTTTCTAACTGTCCATCACATTTCTTGAGGTGCTAAAATACCAAGACAGTAAAATTCCCCCAAATGTTCCCTTTTCGGAAAGTAGACACCCTAAGCTATCTGCTGAGATTTATTTTTTTTCCACAAGTTTTTGGAGAATGAAACTTTTTTTTGACAAAGTTGTCACTTAAATTATTATTATTATACAGTATTTATATAGCGCTAAAAGGTTTGCTCAGCGCTGTACATTATAGTGGGGGACAGAACATGAGACAATACAGTAACAAAACACGAGTGGTTCAAGAACCCTGCTCTTTCGAGCTTACAATCTAGGAGATATATTGCTCAAGCAAGCCATGGGTATATGTGGAATTACACCCCAAAATACATTTTGCTACTTCTACCGAGTATGAGGATACCACACTTGTGAGACTCATTTTTCAAGCAGGCTTTTCCCCCCCTAAGACGGGTATTTACAAGCCGTTGGGGGAAGCCCCGGTGATTAGGTCGCACGGTGCCACATGGGCCAATTTCAAGATTGTACAAATGTCTAAATAGTGGCATGCTTGAATAAAAATTGTCTATGTATAAGTGGTACCCCATATGGAAAAAGGATGACACCAAGTCCCAAACTATCTTGCCACTGCTCCCCATGTAGTCTGGGCATCTGGGGGGCTCCACGTGACTCTCTTTTCCCTTGTAAATCCGAAAGTTATATGTATAGCCTGTTGCCCTCTCACAGGTCTTATACACCTTAACCCCATATCTGGCACGCTTACTGGGGAGAAATTGTTTGAATGCAAGGTGGCCAGAAAAATGAACGAGGGACTTATCAACGCAGATGTTTTGCTGGGGAGTATAGACATCTACAAATATTTTGTTAAGGTGATTTACGAGGGGCCGAATTTTGTGGAGCCGGTCAAATTCAGGGTCACCCCGAGGACGACAGAGTGTGTTGTCATTGAAATGCATAAAAACGCATTATACTCTCATATCTACGCCTGGCCATGGCAGCAGAGAACACGAGCATATGATGAATCGGGTCTGTGGACCAATACAATCGCAATCCTTTTTTTTGTATAGTAATGCCCATGTTGAGGGTTAGGCCCAAAAAAAACCCTTTAAATTTGGAAACCGTAATGGGTTTCCATGCAAGTGGTCTGGCAAGGTTTGAATTTGGGTTGGCGGCGATAAACTGTTGTGCATATAAATTGCTTTGATCCACAATCAATGCATACAGATCTTCTGTGAAAAAACGGCTCCAAAAAAATCAAGGGGAGTATTTAAATTTGCAGTTTCCACCTGAATTCCGGGTTGGGCAGTGATTGGGGGAAGTATGGGTGCTGTAGAATTTGTGGGCTGTCAATCGGGATTTGCAAGCACATCCGGAAGGATACTAGGGGGTCTACGGTCCTGTGTACAAATTCTTGGTGGTTGCGGGACAATACTTGTGCTCGCCACTGCACCAGCTTGTATTGCAATTATGGGATTCACCACATCACCAAGCAATGCTGCAGTGCTGGTATGTGAAAGACCAGGATGTACTAGGCCGCTGGTGCTCGCCAGTTCACCAAAAGGTAGCGTGGCACTAGTACTGGCACACTGCTGCATATGAGAGTCATCAAAATTTACCGGCAAGTGCTAACAGAGATCAGGCCTGATTCTGCAAACACTGCGGTTTTGTGTGCAATGTATCAAGTGACAGTGACCTACTGACACTGCACTTGCTGGGGGTGTAAGCGTAGGGGCTAAACGTAGGTGCTGGGCAGGTGCCGGGGCTGATCCTGTGAGCGCTGCATTTTTGGGGACACTATACTAATGTGAACGCTGGTATAATGCTGGTCTGATCAAAGATAATGATCCGTTCAGACACTATACTACCAATAGAGGTTTATTGTGTATGAGTGTGCTCCTGGCAATCAAGGGGTTAGATGTGATTATTGGTGTACTGATGGGCAATCTGATGCTATCTGGGAGGGGCGTGAAAACCATGGGAGAGCGAATCGCGAAACACACACAATTTATATCTATCTATCTATCTATATATAGGTTACAGAAGTGGTTTGTGCTAAGGCGCTGCGTTACTTTAACTGACAATTGCGCAGTCATGCAACGCTGCTCCAAAATGAAATTTACGTCCTTTTTTCCCCCACGAATTGAGCTTTCTTTGGGTGGTATTTTGATCGCCTGTGGGTTTTTTTATTTTTCCACTATAAAAACAATATTTTGGACTTTTGCCATAAAACATGTCCAGTAAAAAATTAAAAATCTAATTTCGGCATAAGTTTAGGCCAAAATGTATGTCTGTGCTAAAAAAAAAAATCCCTATACGTGTAAATTAATTGGGGGGGGGACTGACTTGGGGTCGCTGACATCCCCAGTGCAAAAACAAAAAAACAAAAAAAAAAAAAACACTGACACTGTACTAATGGCACTGGGGAGGAAGGGGTCAACATTAGAAGGCAATCAAAGGGTTAACTGTGTGAGGGGAGTGTTTCACTAGGGAGCGGGGGGTGCTTCACTGTAAGCACACTGATCCGGGGAAGCCTGAGCTCGGTGATCCGGATCAGTGTGCTCAAACTGACAGGGAGGAGAGCTGCATAGAAAACAATTGAGCCGTGCCGTGCTCCCTGTCAGTGTTTGTCAGTAATCACTGGCCGGAACCTGGTGATTGACACCCGCGGCTGAGATTGGCGGTGCGAGTAGAGCGGTCCCTACCCGAAATGCAAAATCACGTGTACATATACGTGATTTTGCGCAGCGGTGCCGCCCTGCCGCAATATATGTAATGTGACTGGTCGGCAAGTGGTTAAAAGAAAAGGTTAGGAATTTATTACGTTACAATCAATTCTGTTATAGATGGAACACTTTTATTGAAGAGATTATTTTTCTATAGGGAGAGAATGAAACCATATTACTAACCTTCCTTAAGCTTCTTTAGTAGCTCTTCTGAGTATCTCATTGTGCCAAAATGTACCAAGGCCTGAGGTATCCTGTAGTCAGCAAACATGGTGATTTTGTTGATGTCACAAAAGGAGCCGTCACCTTTTCCTTCTAGTACACCCCACGTGTCTCCTACCAGGATCTGAGCACGCTTGTAGAAGGCAACTTTTTTATCCTAAAGTTTGAAATGAGTGAGATTTTATTATGATATACTGACACGTTTTAGGCAATTTCAACCACATCAATTTTTTTCCCTTTCTTTCAATCTTTGATGGCAAATAGAACCAATGGTTCAAGGCAAGCTATCACTGACCGTTTCTGTTGAAAAAACTAAAATGTGTCCTTGGTAGGTTACCTCATATGTATGAATGTATATCATATATTGATTGTTCTAGCTACAAGTACAAAAAAATGCCTGTACCTGATAAACTGCACTGCTCCTAGTTGGGACTCTTCACACTAGGAGCTTGTTTTTATGGGGGAAAAGAAAAAAATTTAATATAGTCAGAATTACAAAAAAATTATATAATTGTTTTGTAATTCTGACTATATTAAAGGAAATATGCGCACACATAGCTCATTGTAGTGATTCGACAATGCCGAAGTCAACTGAGCTCCTGCACATGCATGGGAGTAGCATCACATTGGCCTGGCCAATGAAAGTAGATGGCACTCAATACCTGAAAGCCTGCAGCTTGAAGATGTAATCGTCTGGTGGGAGCTCCAGGATGTTGCATCACTGGAGCCAAGGCGAGTATAGTTCTGCTTTAATGAAGCTCTGTAATCATTTATAACTCATTAACTTAATTTTTTTTTTTTATATGCAAGCAGTGTAAATACATGAATTGGTATCAGTGTCTTCCAGACCCCTGTATGGCAAAGCACAGAAAGGGTGAGCAAGAGCTTGCACAAGGTGCCAAGCAGTTGTAATGCGGTACAAGGGAGCAGAGTGACGGGTGAAGAGCATATCATTATGTTGCTTCTCCTTTACTTTCCACAAGAGGAGACATGTATGGTAAAGTGAAACTGCAGCAGAGAACGATCAGGTTAAATCTTCGGTTATGGAAATCTTAAGAATGAAAGTACAGGAATACAAACCCTTTGCTAAATACATAGATATGAAATGCTTACATGTGAGTACTTTTACCTTCCAATTTGCTGGAGTTCTTAAAAAGAGAAGTACAACCAAAGCTATTTTGCCGCCTCCCATCGCCTCAGCTCACCAATGCTACATCACAGAATTAAAAGGATTGGCTGCACAATGCTGTACAGCTGCGTAAAATGAGAAGTACATCCAAATCTCTTCTGGCTGTACTTCTGTGGATCACAGGAGTGCAGTGTTCGTTCTGCATTCCTGTGGCCCATGTTCAGCTGACGGCACTCAGCTGGGGAAAGATCCTGACTTTAAAGAAGCAGACTGACAGTCACCACACTCTGCTCACAGCAGTGGTGAGAACTCAGCGATCATGTGATGGTGAGTTCTTTCACTTAGAGCTGGCGGGGGACAGATGCAGCATCGGAGCAATGCTGCATCCACCCAGGTAAGTATGATTTGTTAAAAAAAAAAAAAAAAAACTTCTCTTTTAAACTCTCTTTTTCACCCTCTATCACT
This sequence comes from Staurois parvus, assembly GCF_062004578.1. Taxonomy (NCBI): domain Eukaryota; kingdom Metazoa; phylum Chordata; class Amphibia; order Anura; family Ranidae; genus Staurois; species Staurois parvus. Next base: position 4,489,248 of record NW_028317807.1, on the reverse strand, counting down.
TCATTTACACATTTCACTATTTATTATAGGGTAGAAATCCACCTATAAAGGTTTTTCTTTTATTTTGGGTAGTGTGAGCAAAACTTTGAACCTTTATTAAGTTTTCACAGCTGTTTGTATGCCTGTTGGGGAGGATACTTCCTATACCAGTGACTGCTGTCAATTCGGGGTCCCTTTAAAGCTTGTGTATTGCAGTAAAAATGCCTACTTTACTATGCATTGCCACAATGAGGGGCTGTGGATGTGATTCATTTTGCACTGTACACTAGTGGCCAACATACAACTCGGTACACCACAACATACACGGTGTTGGGGGAGAAAAAAAAAAAAGTTCCTATGCATTTTTCCACGCTTCCCAAACGCCTCTGAAAATTCTGCACATTGCAACACATAGTGCTGTTCACATGGAAGCGTTGTGGCAAAATGGACACCTCAGGTCAAGTCAGGAGGAGTTGGTGCTGCTCTGCAAACGCCTGGCCGGCGTTTGCGGTGTGGTTGCCAGGCGTTTGCGGAGCGTTAACACCATTTAAACTTCATTATAGGCGTTTGTGGTGTGGTGCAAACGCCTACCAACCGCCGCAAAACCCTGCATAGGGCATTTTTGGAGTGTTTACGGAGCGTTAAACACGCTTCACAAACGTCTGTCTAACGTTTGTTAAACGCCATAGGGGCATTTGGCAAGAGTTAGAAATAAAGTCAAGTGTGAACGAGCCCTAGGTGTGAATTACCCCCTCCTGATTTCAAAATAATTATTGTATGTCTTCAGACTATCCTAGGTTGTCTACTTTGATTTCTTCAAATAATGTAACACTGCTATGCCATAATCCCTAAGTTCTCAGACAAATTTATTAAGATGTAGGATGAACCGCTAAATCTCAACACAATTCTATATACATTCCCACCTGTGGTAAGAATATCCCTAATGTGGATTTTAAGGTCATGAAGCTTTCTGTGCTAGCTGTGCTTACAAGTCTTTAAAAGAAGCACAATTGAGGGCTTGGGGGGAGGTGAATGTGCATGGCACTCTACAGCAGCATGGTCTAGGAGCTCCTGCACCCCCCGAGAGATGGTGCATACCTGACCCCGCTGTATGCCTGTCTGTTCTGCCTATCGGTGTTGACGCCGAGAGCCTTCGCTGCGGCTGGAGGTCAAGCAGAGAGAGCTGTGTGGTGGTGAAGTGTCGGAAGGCGGCCACCTGCCATCAGGAGGAGAAGGACCCAGTGGAGGATCGGGAGTACCCTTGTGACAGGTCAGGTGACGGGGCAGGGAAGCCTGGGAGCCGAGTGCTGGAACCGGGAGGACAGAGCCTTCCTGCTTCTTCCTAACAGGCCCCAGGTCTGTACCTTCTGTGTTGCAGAGACTTTGCTAAAGAGCAGAGGGTGAACAGTGACAGCTGTAACACAGGACACGGGAGGAGTGTGCTGTGGAGCCGGCCAGGAGCTTCAGAGCAGAGACTTGAGACAGGGACCACCAGGATTGGGAACCCCCAAACACTAAAGAAGAGCCAATGTGACCAGCCAGCATGACCCAGGAAGAAAAGAAAGAACTATTGACGGCCAGCCAGTGGGAACAGCACACAGGAGTGGGTGAGTGGTCGGGGGAGGCTATAAATTCCCAAAGCTGAACCAATGTACGCTACTGTAGAGGCTGGGTGACATGGGGATAGGATAAAAGTGTTTTGGGGGTCTCAGAGGTGGATTGGACAGTGTACCCAGGACTCAGTCTCAAAAGTAAATCCACACTTAGCATCACAATCTCCTGCACATCCTGAGAAGCATGAAGAGTTGATCTGTCAAGGGAGGGGGTGTGAAAACTCCCCATTCAAATCTAAATACAAGTACGATAAAGTACATGCCTCTACAGGAGAAAAGTTCAGAGGACTTAACCTTAGAAAGTCAAGGAGAGGAAAGTGGGAGATGATCTTTTGAGGTATTGGAAGGAGCTGAAAGAAATCTCAAAGTCGGAAAGAGAAATGGGAAAAAGAAATATGGAGGAGCAAGAAGCAAGGCCACAAATGCCCACAAAAGCAGAAATTGCTGATATGTTTGCAAAATTAGTCTATAAAAAGCAAAATGGCGTTGTTACACCGTGATATGGGACAAGTTCTATTACGAGTAGAGGAGACGGAAGGGAAGTTGGAGAAACAAGCACAAGTAATTAACAAATTAGAAGAGCAAATGGAGGAAATGAAAAGAGAACAAAGACTGCTTTCTATATATTAGAGGACCAGGAAAACAGATAAAAGGAACAATTTAAGGATCAGAGGTATACCAGAAATGTCTCAAGAAGATCTAAAGGGACACTATGAGAAGACTGTTTAATTCAATAAAGGGAGGAAGAGAAACAGAGCAACTGAAGATAGAAAGCATGCATAAAGGATAAGAAGATCCCAAAAAGTTTCACCAGATATCCCTAGGGACATGATAGTAAGGTTCCACCACTATGAAGAGAAATAAATTATTTGGAAAAAGCTACGCGGGATGTCAGATATAACGTTTGGAGAGGCGAAAGTGCAAATTTTTGCAGATATAGCGCAGGAAACACTCACTAGAAGATCGCTGAAACCACTGCTAGACCAGATGAGGAATAAAAATATCCGCTATAACTGGGGATTTCCAGCATGATTGATCGGGTGGAAGGATGGGCAATCAGCAATACTGAGATTTCCGGAAGATCTAAATGACTTATGTGAAAAATTAGAATTACAGACTTTAGAAATTAACGGGTGATCCTTAGGAGAGAGAGAATATAGGATTAGCTGAGGAGCAATGGCAAAGAGTCTAAAAAAAAAAAAAAAGGAGGCAGATATGGGGGCGGTGATGGACCCAAGATGGGTGTTCCCTACCCCCTTTAATATATTCCTTTTTTTCCCTCATTCTCATCACATCTTTCCCCGCCGCCATGTCTCTCGCATCCGTCCGGTAATGTCTTGGAGATGAAATCCCCTTACTTTGAAGACAGGTTACATGGTGCCAAGAGAAGATGTGTGTTTGACAGGCAAGAGAATTGTAGTAAAGAAGATTGGGCGGAAGAGGGAAGAAGGTGGAGCACCACGGTGGGTAGTAGGGAGGCCAATCATGCCATCAAATCTCAGACCTAAACATGGGAGATCAGGGTCTGAATGGGCTTGCGTGTTCAGAGTCTTACCCAGAAGGAATCAATTGTGGCTATGGATCACAGTTGATTCAAGGGCCAAAAATGGGTCAGCGGGGTTCTTGGGGGGGGGGGGGGAGAAGAGGGGGAGAAAGGGAAGGTTTTCTTATTTCTAAATTTTGGTTGTTTACTTCTACCCCTACAAAAGGATGTATGGAGGAAAACCGTTAAAATGGGAGGAAGGAATATAGTTAACTTTATGACATAACGTAAAAGGATTAAATACTCCAACAAAAAGATATAAGGTTTTAAAGGAAATATATAAACGATCTATAGAAGTGGTGCTTCTTCAGGAGACGCATATATCCTAGGATTCAAATGTTAAGTTATATTCTAAAATTCTTACCAACCTAGTTCTATGCGGACTCCCCAATAAGACGGGCAAAGGGAGTGGCGATAGGTTTGGGAAAAAAAAATATAAAAAATTTACTCTGGAAGAAAAGAGTAGATCCAGCAGGCCGCTATTTATTTCTAAGAGAAAATTTGCAGGGAAGAGAGTGTACATTAACAAATATATAATGCCCTAATAAAAATCCAATGAGGAATACTGGCAAAACTTTTTGTCTTTAAAAAGGGGTAGTGCGATTGTGCTAGGCGATTTAAATTTTTGCATGGATGCCTCCTTGTGCACCAGGAGAGAGGGAGATAAGAGTCTAAGGAATATTTAAAAAAAAAAAAAAACTACATCAATGCCAGCTGATGGATGCTTGGACGTTTGCACACCCAAAAAGAAAGGGACGATATCTTCTTCTCTGCGGCACACAGGATGTATTCAAGACTAGATTATATTTTGATTGAACACAGAGTCTTTGGTGAAAAACTAATATAGATGTAATATCTATATCGGACCATGCCCCTGTCACAATGAGAATAGGGTTTGGAAGGGAACAGGAGTAAAATAAAATGTGGAAATTAAAACGAGACCATCTTACAAAATCCAGAAATAGAAATGAGAGTAAAACAGGAAATAAATCAATATTTTAAGATAAACGAGTATGAGGAGGTTTCTATCGCCATGATATGGGAAGCACATAAACTCTTTATTAAGGGTATACTGATAGCAATAGGGGCGGAGATAAAGAAAGGGGAAAAAGAATTAGGATATTAAAAAAAGGAAGAACTACACCAGTTGGAAAAATTATGTAAAAAGAAGATAAATATAGAGTTACAACAAGAGATAGTATTAAAAAGCGAGGAATTAAAGGACTTTATGTAACAAGAAACAAAAAAAAATTTTTAATGGGGTTTCGAAGGAAAGATATTGGTGGGGAAATAAACCAGGGAAATTGTCAAGTACCGCCCGGCAGTATCTCTAGCAACCCACAGAATGGAATTCCCCAGGGCACGGGGTCTAAGCCTCAATCTGCTTGTTCACCAGAGCCCCTGATGGTGGGGATGGACTTGGAGCAGACTGTGGTAGAGGGAACCGCCGGAGGTATGTAATAAAAGAGCCTGATGTGAAAAAGGCTGGCAGGCCCGGGCAGCAGTGACTGGATCCATGCAGGATGGATGGACGGGTGACAGTGTGCGTATAGCATAGTCAGACGGGCCAAGTCGGTAACAGCGGAGGCAGAATGGTGCAGAGCAGAAGACAGAGAGTAGTCAGGTCAAAAGCCAGGTTCAGCAACAGCAGATCCAGTAATCAGAAGTAGGCAGAAGACTAGTCAGGACGAGCCAGGGGTCAGAGCAGGAGACGGTCAGCAGGGATCAGGTTCAAGCAGGGTCGGCAACAAAGTAAATCTAACAGGAGCAGAGAACAGGGAACAATACCATAAGGCAACTTGCCTATACACAGGGCTGGTTTAAATAGCGTGCCCTGTGCTGTCATTGGTGCCAGGCGCATGTCTGCGATCGCTAGTGCGCATGTGCGACCGCCGCGGTTGCCTAAGTCCTAGTTCCCACCGGCTAGTGCGCATCAGCGTTCTGCGCATGCACCGACCCGTGCGCCGCCGCGAGCCCCAAGGTTCCTGACAGAAATATTTGAGGAAGCTGAAGAAAAAGAAATCAAAGAAGTTTATAGATAAAATTAAATAAGGAGAAATGGTATATTCAACCACCGACATCGCCAACACATTCCAGAGATTTTATAGCAGGCTATATGGGTCAGAAGGTAAACATCAGAAGAATTAGAAGGGAGAAGAGGTGGATTTATTTGAACGAGGCCGGTATGCCTAGATTGCATAAAGCCAGATTAACAGCTTTAGATAGCCCAATATCAATTGAAGAAGTCAACTTAGTACTAAAGGGCACAGCTACAGGGAAGAGCCCAGAACCCGATGGATTCACAGTAGAATACTATAAGAAGTTTAAAAGAACAATTACCCCTAAATTGTGTATCTATATGAATGCACTGGGAGAGGAGACAAAAAATGAGGGAGGAGTCGTTACAGGCATATATCACGGTTCTACCCAAGGATGGAAAAGATTAGTCTCTGTGTACCAGCTACAGACCTATATCTTTGTTAAATACTGACACAAAATTGTATGCAAAGGTATTAGCGACAAGGCTGAAAGAGTTGATGCCCGACTGGATACACTTAGACCAAGTGGGATTTATCCTAGGAAGAGAGGGAAAGGACAATGGCTTAAGAACATTGCTTATTCTGCAAAAGATTGAAAGAGGGGACGTTCTGGGAATTATTCTGTCAGTTGACGCTGAAAAGGTCTTCGATAGAGTAGATTGGGGTTTCATGATCGATACACTGAGAAAATTAGGAATTGGGCCTAGAATGATGCAATGGATAAAAGAGATATACAGGAGTCCCTCTGCTGCAGTGAAGTAAATAGTTCATTATCCAAATTTTTTAGGATGTATAATGGAACCAGACAGGGATGTCCTCTATCTCCGCTGCTAATTGTGATCTCTTTGGAACCGTTATTAGCAACTGTTAGAAATAGCGGAGATGTCAAGGGAATGTGGATGGGGGACATTGAACATAAAGTGGCAGCATATGCAAATGATATGCTGTTCTATATAGCAAACCCCAGATTAACATTACCAAATTTAATGGGAAAACTGAAAGAATATGGAGTGCTATCTAACCTGAAAATCAATCCCTCAAAAAGTGAGATCTTAAATATAAAATATCCTAAAGGCCAAGAAAGAAATTCTACAAAAAGAATTCCCCTTTAAATGGAAAGAAAAAGAACTAAAGTATTTGGGAATAAAATTAACAGTCTATAAAAAAAAAAAAATTAGGCAAATTATGTTTAGTTAATATACGAGATAAAGGATGAATTGAGGAAAGCTTCCACGGGAAAGCAGTCCTGGATAGGTCGGACAAATATAATTAAGATAATAGTACCAAAAGTTTTGTATAAATTTAATATGCTCCCAATATCTCTTCCAGGGACTTTTTTTTTTTAGGTTTCATAAAAAAAGATAGATATGTGTGGGTTAACAGAACACCAAGAGTTAAAAATGAAGTTTTATGCAGGAAAAAAAAAAAGGGGGGGATTAAAATGACAGATTTTAAGAGATAATATAATTCGGTGTTATAACGAATTGTAGAGTAAAAATATAATGCACAGGGGAGACATTGGGTAAAAATAGAGAGTTTACTTAGTAAGGTACCATTAGATAAGTATATTTGAATACCGCAAGAATTCTGTACATGGGATGAGGATACAAGCACTTTGACACGGAATGTATTTAGGATTTGGGATGAAATAAACTTTCAATTCTTCTGCTTGTGTAACTCATTGTCAATCCAGTTAGCGGGAACTAAATTTTTTCCGCCCAGCAACAATAATATTTTAGGGAAATGGATAACGGATAGAAATGCACGTAAAAGATATTGTGGATAAAGGGGTTTTATGTTCTTTATTTGATTTGAAGAATAAGAAGGAAATATTTTCTGCACTAGATGAGTGGAGGTATGGTCAAATAAGTCATTTTGTTGCAAAGCTCCCACAACCACTAAGGACCGAGGAAGAATTGTATCCTTTAGAACAATTGAGTACAAATAGAACACAAAAACACACTACCTCTAGGATTTATAGAATCCTTACTGAAATAGAGGGATCAGTACCCCACAATTTTTTGGAAAAGTGAAACAGAGCTTGGAACAAAACTGAGTGAGCAACAAAAAAGTAAAATGTTTAGTTTAAACACATGGGGCGGTGAATATGAATAAAGTGGAAATGAATTATAAATGTCTGGTAAGATGGTACATTACACCTAGCGTGATGCATAAACTAAGGCCAGGGGTCTCATCCCAGTGCTGGAGGGGATGTGGGAGTAAGGGTACAATGGCACATATCTGGTGGGAATGTCCCAAAATACAGGAGGCGTTTTGGAGGGAGATGCAATATATACACAAGAGATCCAGAGAATTGGTGTACCAATGGACCCGTGGGCTTGCGTATTTTATAAATCAGACCTTTCAGTGAAGCAACATAAAAATATGATAATGTTCCATCCTTTAAATGTGGCCAACAGCCTTATTCCCAAATATTGGCAAACAGAATCCCCAAAAATAAAAGATTGGATGGAAAAGTTTGAATCATACCATATACAGTCAGGTCCATAAATATTGGGACATCGACACAATTCTAAAATTTTTTGCTCTATACACCACCACAATGGATTTGAAATGAAACGAACAAGATGTGCTTTAACTGCAGACTGTCAGCTTTAATCTGAGGGTATTTACATCCAAATCAGGTGAACGGTGTAGGAATTACAACAGTTTGCATATGTGCCTCCCACTTGTTAAGGAACCAAAAGTAATGGGACAATTGGCTTCTCAGCTGTTCCATGGCTAGGTGTGTGTTATTCCCTCATTATCCCAATTACAATGAGCAGATAAAAGGTCCAGAGTTCATTTCAAGTGTGCCATTTGCATTTGGAATCTGTTGCTGTCAACTCTCAAGATGAGATCCAAAGAGCTGTCACTATCAGTGAAGCAAGCCATCATTAGGCTGAAAAACAAAACAAACCCATCAGAGAGATAGCAAAAACAATAGGCGTGGCCAAAGCAACTGTTTGGAACACTCTTAAAAATAAGGAACGCACCGGTGAGCTCAGCAACACCAAAAGAGCCAGAAGACCATGGAAAACAACTGTGGTGGATGACCGAAGAATTCTTTCCCTGGTGAAGAAGACACCCTTCACAACAGTTGGCCAGATCAAGAACACTCTCCAGGAGGCAGGTGTATGTGTGTCAAAGTCAACAATCAAGAGAAGACTTCACCAGAGTGAATACAGAGGGTTCACCACAAGATGTAAACCATTGGTGAGCCTCAAAAACAGGAAGGCCAGATTAGAGTTTGCCAAATGTCATCTAAAAAAGCCTTCACAGTTCTGGAACAACATCCTATGGACAGATGAGACCAAGATCAACTTGTACCAGAGTGATGGGAAGAGAAGAGTATGGAGAAGGAAAAGAACTGCTCATGATCCTAAGCATACCACCTCATCAGTGAAGCATGGTGGTGGTAGTGTCATGGCGAGGGCATGTATGGCTGCCAATGGAACTGGTTCTCTTGTATTTATTGATTATGTGACTGCTGACAAAAGCAGCAGGATGAATTCTGAAGTGTTTCGGGCAATACAGAAGAGAATAGAAGAGAATGGAACTGGTTCTCTTGTATTTATTGATGATGTGACTGCTGACAAAAGCAGCACGATGAATTCTGAAGTGTTTCGGGCAATATTATCTGCTCATATTCAGCCAAATGCTTCAGAACTCATTGGACGCTGCTTCACAGTGCAGATGGACAATGACCCAAAGCATACTGCAAAAGCAACCAAAGAGTTTAAGGGAAAGAAGTGGAATGTTATGCAATGGCCAAGTCAATCACCTGACCTGAATCCGATTGAGCATGCATTTCACTTGCTGAAGACAAAACTTAAGGGAAAATGCCCCAAGAATAAGCAGGAATGAAGACAGTTGCAGTAGAGGCCTGGCAGAGCATCACCATGGATGAAACCCAGCATCTGGTGATGTCTATGCATTCCAAACTTCAGGCTGTAATTGACTGCAAAAGATTTGCAACCAAGTATTAAAAAGTGAAAGTTTGATTTATGATTATTCTGTCCCATTACTTTTGGTCCCTTAACAAGTGGGAGGCACATATGCAAACTGTTGTAATTCCTACACCGTTCACCTGATTTGGATGTAAATACCCTCAAATTAAAGCTGACAGTCTGCAGTTAAAGCACATCTTGTTCGTTTCATTTCAAATCCATTGTGGTGGTGTATAGAGCCAAAAAAGTTAGAATTGTGTCGATGTCCCAATATTTATGGACCCGACTGTAGATGAGGGCAAAATGGAAAAATTTAAGAAGGCCTGGGAAGGATGGTATATTTTCAAAAAAAATCAAAAAGATTTTAAGAAGTGTCTGGCGTGTAGGGGAATAAAGAAAATAAATAAGGAGCTGGGAAAAAAAAAAAAAAAAAAAAGGGGGAAAAGATAAAAAGGAGTAGAAATAGTAAGATAGATTAATAAAAAAAAGATCAAGAAGTAAACCGAAGGAATAAGGAGACAAGGGGTGGGGGTGGGGTAAATATGTACAGATTTTTGTATGGTATGATGTTGGTTAGAAATGGATTTGTATGATAAAAAAATAATAATAAAAAGATAATAAATAAAAGAAGCACAATCACCTATGGTAGAGGTTGTCTTATGATACTGTGCACTGTGACTTGACTGTAAAGATTTTCTTCATTTTAGAATAGTTAAAGAAGTATAATATAAATACTTATTTGACAGCAGAGCTAAACTTGTAAAGTTTCATTAATTTATAGCAACCATTTTTTAGGTAATTCCAGACACAATAAAACAGCATCCAATTTAGTTTTGGGTAATCTGCCCATTCACAAATACACAATTAGTTTTAGTTGCATCAAAGGCGGGGGGGAAGCAAATCGAGAAACCCCTCTTTTTGAGATGCTGTATTCTAACACTGATCTGAAGCCAGCCACTGATCGAGGAAACATTTTCAATATATCCTGTCAATCAGTGTATGGCCCATTTTAGTGTACTTTGCACCACACTATTACATTACCACATAAATCTATCAATGTCCACTGCAGCTTTAGAACAGTACTTATATGTTCAGGAAGTTATGCAAATTTAAACTTTACATTTAAACCAAATTGTGAAAAAAAGGTCCATGCTCAGTTCAGGAAAGTGAACTTGACACCTGTGCATATGAAATGGGTAAGAAAGGGTTGGAGGCTTTGAGGATCCCTGTTCTGGGCATGACACAGAGAGCCTGCAAGTGTCTTACATCACAGTGCTGATTGGAACCCCCTATAATTTAGGGGTCTCCATTTTTGGTAAGCCTCCATTTAATTATTTGATGGTGGTACACACCCTGGTGACTATTTGAAGGAAGATTATCCACATTGCACCTACAGCATCAATTTACAGCACCATCACTGACTGTGGAGTCTCTATCTTTATATGGATGTTTACATGAACAATAAGTTACTGTTTTGACCATATCTCACAGTTTTTCTATGTACACTTGTGATTAGTGTATTTTGCACAGTATTACTTAATTTTTTATTTGTCTTGATCGCCTTTCAGGAGGTATGAGGGTCTTTATAGTGTATATGCATGTTGTATGAAATTTAATGGTTAACATAGAGCAGTATTTATTTAAGTTTTTATAAAGAGAGGATATCCCCTTTAATATTTGCAGCTTTGTGACATAAGGTGATTAGAGATTTGCGCGTTTTGACCCCATTTATATGAGCATTATGGCCTGCACAAACGGTCATGTGAAAGCAGCCCAAGTGAGAGCTACAACAAAACCCAGAGGGCAGAAGCAAAGTAGAATAACATATGCCCCCGCTGCAAAAGGAAAGCAGTCTGCTATCCTCACTTAGGAGAGCTGACCCTGCCATGTAAAGGCCAACACAGCAATGCCACACTGTAGCTGACACAAAGTCCTTTCTGAGAGCTCTGCATTCATGAAAAGCAGCACATAAAAGTTTCAAGACAAACCTGAAAGACTCCTTCATCCCTGTAGGAAGGGAAATTCTCCACAACCAGATGCATCAGTTTTACAGCACTCTTCTCACTCGCTTTCACACAGTTCAAGTATGAGCCTCCAAATTTCTCCATGAGAATCTTTCCTGTCTGGTGAAGGATCTCCAGACGTTCTTCAATCATTGGGATGGGAAACTCTGAATCACTACGCAGAATGTGTTTCAGCTGGTCCATGGTTATATCGGCATAAAATGATGCAGTAGTAAGAGGTATCCCTAGAGACATGAAGCTCTATTATTAAATACCAGCATTTTTTTTTTTTATAATTAAAAAAAAAAAAATTATGTATATTTAGGAGCACAACATAAGTATCCATAGATCAAGCATATTCCTTACACTTGTCTAAGCTGTGGAATTGCATTAAAGCTCTTGCACATGTGCAGAAAGCAGCAGGACTCTGCCAGTCTATGGGACCTGACAGAGCCATGCGACATGTCTGTGAATGCCTGGAGGGGTGTCATCTGAATATAAACACATGCTGCATGGCCTGCAGCATGTCTGTGTCTGCGCATGTGTGACATGTTGGGCCAAGATGGTGACATAGGAGCACAGTGACAAATTGGGCTGAAGGAGGACAATGGTGAACTCCATGGACTAGTAAGTATATATTTTTATTCTATTTACATTCAAAAAACATTACCAGGCAATTAAAAAAAAAATAGCTAGGTAAGGGTGACGTTTCTCTTTAAGCGGTTTCCCCCTGGAGAATGCCCAAAAGGAGACCTGGGTATTTTTTTTTTTTTTTTTTTAAAGCCGCACTTCTACACATCAGTGGCTCTTAGTGATCTTTGTACACTTGTGTATCAGTTCTCCCATGTGTTTGCAGATCCAAGTACCAGCTTATTCCAGATGCAGAAAAAAATAGGGCAAGGTACATTTGACTGGCAAAGTCCCATATCTGATGAAGCAGCATTTGATCAGTGTATGATTCACTACTGTGCAGCCAATATGCAAAATAGTGAAATGCAATAACAAATTTGTATCTAACTGGTTTATCCTTCATCAAAATTGATCACAATTTATTTGTAATACTTAAAGTGAAGGGACTAAAGGCTCTCTTCCATTTTGAAAGAGATCAGTATCGCCTACACAAATCATGCCACACCGGCCTACAATAGCCAGACATCCATCATTGCCAAGTGCCAATCATGTACATGATCTTTATGAAGTGGTTAGGTTGTAGAAGATCCATACACAGCTAAAGTGTCTTGTCCTGTTGCAGGATTACACTCCCTTCATTTCTCTGACAATGATGGCAAGCTTCTAGTGGTCACTGGCTGCTCCATAACATCCATATCCAAACAAAGAAAGAAGCACAAGCCGATCCCCCTGTCTTACAAGCCCTATGGGACAGGTGGAGTGGCTTGTGCTTGGAATATTTCAATAAATGTACACAAGGCTTTTTCTTTTGTGTTTGGAGGTTGTGGAAGAGCTTGGATTAAAATTTCAACATGATGAAATCCTTGGATGTTATTTTTGAGAATAAAAAAAAACACCCAAAAAAAAAAACAAACCCTGCACCTGCACAGGATGAAATAAGTGCATGGTCTACTGAGACATGTTCCTGTTTTGTAATACCAAGAGGCTGTGCTAAAGTGTTGACTTCAAAGGTTGTATAGAAATAGGCATAGAAATGTCTGTCCTAAGTTCAGGGTCTCCCAAAGCATACAGTCCCAATATCATGTACAAGCAGTGTATGGTGTCTCATTACTAATTTAATTATTGCTTTTTGTCAATTCACATGTAATATTTATCTCACATGAAAGGCAAAGCTCTTCCTATGCCATTCTTCTTATCCTATATATAAGAGCATATGATGGAACCCAAACAAGAGCAATCAGGCCTTACCCTTACTCACAACGTGATCATTCATAGCCCTGTCCAGCAGCTTACAGGATATTTAAAGAAATGTTATTAAGTTTCCTTTTCAAAGCTGTCTTACACTTGAAAACTGACAGCTTTCCAGCATAAATTTTGCTCACTTAGTAGTAACCAACCCTTGGTAAAAAAAACATTTTATTATCAGTGACTGTCCCACCTGCTCCAGATTGTGGTAAATCCCCCATTGCTCCCTCAGTAATGCCCATAACAGTAAACACTCTACATACCCTCGTGTTGCAACTTTCTGGAGTGTCTGCACTAGCTTCTTTCACATTTCACCCTACAATGTCTGTATTAGCTTCTCCGGCAGTTGTTCCCACTTTCTGAACTATATTTTCTGGAAATGCCTCCTTCACCAGTCCACAAGGTACTCTCCCACAGCATATGCTATATTTACTTTATAGGGAACAGTTACTGCATACTTTTTATTTATTGCTTTTGATGCACAATTTCTACTTAAAAAGTGATTGTTATTTAGGAAAAACAAATTATAGATTTTACAAACAGGTTTACAGTTAACTGCTCTGTGCAATTCTAGAATTCCAGTGTGGCCCCTAACCTCCTCTTCTTGGGTCTTCTACCGACGTTCCTGGCTCCTCCTCTTCTCAGTGTGTCACCATTGGATGCCACTTCCTATCATGACACACCTGTGTGCTCAATCCCAAGTCTCACTATCTGTGTCCACTGACACAGACAGAGGGGCTCCTGCTGCTCTCAGCCAAGCGTGGGAGAGCAGGGAGAAGAGAGCCGCTGCAGACATACACAGTGCTAGATGGAGTAAGGGCTCAGGTAAGTATTAAGGGGGTGAGGGGGCGATAATTTAACCTAAACATTTTTTACCTTAATGCAACGAATACATTAAAGTAAAAAATGTTTAGGCTTTACATCCACTTTAAATCCAAGTATTTGCTAGCCAGAGCAGCTAGTTTACCCCAGCTTACAGCGGAGCTCCACCCAAAAGGAGAAGTTCCGCTTTAATGCTTTGTCCCCCGCTCCCCATTAAGGATTGGCACCTTTGGGGAGCGGGTACCAGAATTTGACAGGTACCCGCTTCCACTTTCGTTGCGATCGCCTAGGTCAGTGGTCGGCAAGCCGCGGCTCGCGAGCCACATGCGGGTCTTTACACACGCTAATGCGGCTCTTCTGTGTGCCGGGCGCCCGCTCCCCTCCCTCCTCTCGGGCGGCCGCCCCAAAAGTCAGGACCTTTAAATCCGGCCCGCGGATGTGGCTGTCAGGATGTGTGTAGGCGGGGCAGCGTGACGAGCGTGAGGGGAGCTAGGCTCCTCTCACAGTCCGCCCTGAAGACCGGAACGGCGCAGGAAAACGGCGAGAGGAACGCGCGGAGCAAAGGTAAGTGAATTGACACAGGGGGGACTTGGGGACTTAATATGGGGAATGAATTACTATATGGGGGATGAATTACTATATGGGGGATGAATTTCTATAAAAACTTATTGAAACTAAAAACAGTGTACCATCCTATGTATTTTCAGTTTTAAAAATGTGGCTCTCAAAATAAATTTCAATTGTGGTTTTGGCGAGATTTGGCTCAGTTGAAAAAAAAAGGTTGCCCACCACTGGCCTAGGTGATCGGAAGCAGAAGTTGTCCTCCCTCCCTGTAGTCTTCTGGGGTACGTGACAGATCCCAGAAGACTACAAGGCCATTCACAAAATACAGCTTCTCGCACATGCGCAGTGGGCACCCGGCTGTGAAGCCGCAAGCTGTCACAGCTGGGTGCCCACAATAAAGATGCTGGCGCCAGGGAGAGAAGACCACCGGTGAAACCATCGGTGGAGAGGACACCACTGGACCGAGGGACAGGTAAGTGTCTGTATTTTAAAAGTCAGCAGCTACAGTTTTTGTAGCTGCTGACCTCTATTTTTTATTTCATCTGGAACTCCGCTTTAAAGCGTATCTGTGGTCAAAACATAAAATCATACATTTATTTCTACGTTGTAGGTCAACTATTTCTGGCCTACTTCGATACTACGGATCTTGGAATCCTGTAAACATCCCCACACGTTTACTTCCTTGAAAACCTGTGAGAAGTATTCACCAAGCCCTGTGAGACACATTTCACAGAGCCTGCCCTTTGACCTACAGAGTTTCAGGAGGCGGAGTCTGTACAGGAATCACTACTTGCAGGCAGCAACATACCATGGGATATGTAGCTCTTTGAAACTGAAATTAAACTGCAAAGGAGGCTGCAAACCCTGCAGGGAATCCAGAAAGTTGTGGAAAGAGATGGCCAGCAGACAGGTAGAACATGAAAGGAGACTTTCAAGTAAGCTTATAATTGATTGTTAAATAACTATTGTTTGTATTGCAATTACAATGTTGACATTACAAAATGAAAGTGTATGCTGTGACCATAGATTTCCTTTAAATGTACAGTCAGGTCCACAAATATTGGGACATCAACATAATTCTAACATTTTTGGCTCTGTACACCACCACAATGGATCTGAAATGAAACGAACAAGATGTGCTTTAACTGCAGACTGTCAGCTTTAATTTGAGGGTATTTACATCCAAATCAGGTAAACGGTGTAGGAATTACAACAGTTTGCATATGTGCCTCCCACTTGTTAAGGGACCAAAAGTAATGGGACAATTGGCTTCTCAGCTGTTCCATGGCCAGGTATGTGTTATTCCCTCATTATCCCAATTACAATGAGCAGATAAAAGGTCCAGAGCCCATTTCAAGTGTGCTATTTGCATTTGGAATCTGTTGCTGTCAACTCTCAAGATGAGAACCAAAGAGCTGTCACTATCAGTGAAGCAATCCATCATTAGGCTGAAAAAAAACAAAACAAACCCATCAGAGAGATAGCAAAAACATTAGGCATGGCCAAAACAACTGTTTGGAACATTTTTAAAAAGAAGGAACGCACCGGTGAGCTCAGCAACACCAAAAGAACCAGAACACCACGGAAAACAACTGTGGTGGATGACCAAAGAATTCTTTCCCTGGTGAAGAAAACACCCTTCACAACAGTTGGCCAGATCAAGAACACTCTCCAGGAGGTAGGTGTATGTGCGTCAAAGTCAACAATCAAGAGAAGACTTCACCAGAGTGAATACAGAGGGCTCACCACAAGATGTAAACCATTGGTGAGCCTCAAAAACAGGAAGGCCAGATTAGAGTTTGCCAAACGACATCTAAAAAGCCTTCACAGTTCTGGAACAACATCCTACGGACAGATGAGACCAAGATCAACTTGTACCAGAGTGATGGGAAGAGAAGAGTATGGAGAAGGAAAGGAACTGCTCATGATCCTAAGCATACCACCTCATCAGTGAAGTATGGTGGTGGTAGTTTCATGGCGTAGGCATGTATTACTGCCAGTGGAACTGGTTCTCTTGTATTTATTGATGATGTGACTGCTGACAAAAGCAGCAGGATGAATTCTGAAGTGTTTCGGGCAATATTATCTGCTCATATTCAGCCAAATGCTTCACAACTCATTGGACGCTTCACAGTGCAGATGGACAATGACCCAAAGTATACTGCAAAAGCAACCAAAGAGTTTTTTAAGGGAAAGAAGTGGAATGTTATGCAATGGCCAAGTCAATCACCTGACCTGAATCCGATTGAGCATGCATTTCACTTGCTGAAGACAAAACTGAAGGGAAAATGCCCCAAGAACAAGCAGGAACTGAAGACAGTTGCAGTAGAGGCCTGGCAGAGCATCACCAGGGATGAAACCCAGCGTCTGGTGATGTCTATGTGTTCCAGACTTCAGGCTGTAATTGACTGCAAAGGATTTGCAACCGAGTATTAAAAAGTGAAAGTTTGATTTATGATTATTATTCTGTCCCATTACTTTTGGTCCCTTAACAAGTGGGAGGCACATATGCAAACTGTTGTAATTCCTACACCGTTCTCCTGATTTGGATGTAAATACCCTCAAATTAAAGCTGACAGTCTGCAGTTAAAGCACATCTTGTTTGTTTCATTTCAAATCCATTGTGGTGGTGTATAGAGCCAAAAATGTTAGAATTGTGTCGATGTCCCAATATTTATGGACCTGACTGTATGTATGGAACAGCTCTACAAACCTTCATCCAGGGCTCTGTTCATTGCAGCACAGAAAGACCAGTAGCCACTGTACTCTTTTCCTTTGTAATTCACCAGGAACTTCTTATCGTCATGTTCAGACCAGAAGGAGAAATTTAAGGTGTCTGCAAAAAACACCCAATTCACGGCATCTTCTCCTGAGTCCTGTGGGTTGAGTTCATGCATTGATTTCCATCCCTTCAGAGTGATCTCCTTCCTTCCAATCTTCTCAAACAACTTCTCAGCAAGTGAGCGCACACCCTCTGGCTCCACAAATACATCCTTACTGTTCTCAGTGATTAATTTACCTGCCGCTCTGGGTTCAAGTGGAACTGACATTGTACCGCTGTGAACTGTTGAGTAAATAGAAAAGTCCTTAAAACCAACAAATACAAATCAATATACAGGTCCAAAGCACCACTCAGTCTGTCTATAGCTCTTATGGGCAAGGCTGCAGTCAACCCAAACACAGGGCGGGACTAGAACCACGGAACACACATTTACAGGGTAAGACTCAGCTGAAAGGATTTATCAGCCATTGTAGTTTGTTTTACGCTTGGCGCACACTAGCCTACACCAAATAATGCAGCATTTTGGATGTGAGGGCCATTGTTCGCTACGCCAGGGAATGGTGCGATGTGTGTTTCAGTGCATCGCATGGCTTTTTAAAAAATCTTTATTTGTCCTGCTGTCGGCACAAATGTGACACTTCATACCATACCGCTAGTGTTCAGCGACATGAATGAACAGGCTACAAACAAAACAATTGTTTTCTATGTGACCTAGTGGTGACTGGTGATTATACAGTGCAAACAAAATGCAGGTCACTGCAGATAATGTTTACAAGCTGTTAAAGTGGTTGTAAACCTAAGACAAGAAATATGAACAAAGCATATCATTCTATAGTGTATATTTATCCCATTCCAGAGTGTCATTTCGGTCTGCTGCTTCTTTCCTCTGATATCAACATTAATCAATTTTGAGTTTTCCTGACACCAAGAGAAAAATGGTGACAGGGGAATGACCTCCTACAGATTGACAGCATCAGCCCTGTTCCTGTGTGAAGGGGGGAGTGTCTCTTCCCTCCAATCAGCTCTCGGAGCTCTCCGCAGTGAGCTCTGCAAAGTGTAATTTTAGCTCTCCACCCCCTTTTTTTCTGAACGCTCAAACTTGATAAATTTGGCACTTTGAACAGATGTAGAGAAGAGAAGGCTACAGATAAACAGGTACAACATATGTAGGAGGATTGGTTTCACCTCCCCTGTGTATCCCAAGGCCAGACACTTATCTGCAGTAAAAAGAGGAAAAAACCAGGGGAAAAAGATATCCACTGGCATAGAGGTCCTAATGAGAATAACTGTTCTCATTAGGACCTCTATACCAGTGGATTTCTTTTTCCCCTGGTTTTTTCCTCTTTTTTACTGCATGTTACATGGTTCTGAGGACACCACCACTGGATTTGGTGAGTCGGCAATATCGTCATTATTATGTAATATTTGAAATTTCCCTTTTTTGGAGTCTATTACGTTATATTTATCCTTGTGAGGCATCCCAATTTTCTTGTATGCCATTTTCCTATACAGTCACTTCACTGCATATATGGAAGGGTTTACAACCACTTTAAGAAAATATGTGCACGTTGACTAGAGTTAAATGGAAAAAAAAAAAAAAAAAGGGGGATCATCATCAATCTAAAATGAATTAATTTTTTTTCTGCAGGAGCCTGGAAAGCATTGCACCCTCACAGTACAGAAAGATAAGTAATCTGCTACAGTGGCATACAGGACTGGTAGTTCTCCCATTCAGATTCCTATAAATGAATGGTGCAGCTGTGTGGACGGAGCCTCACAGAGTTTTCAAAGTGGGACAGCGTGAGGGAATTGATGGGGTGAGGATGGCATGCTCCAGCCAGGTGATCCCATAGCTCTGGCTCCCTTATGACAGTGAGCAGCTGCTGCAGGGGATAGGAGGGAGCACTGACAATGGCTGGGCTATGGGAGCCTTTGGTGATGTTAACGCTCCTGGAATTTACAGCCTTAGTCAAGCGCTCCATGACACAGGGAAGCCGGAGATGTGGGAATCACACGACTGGACTGGCACGGGCTACATAGGGTAGACAACATAAGTAGCAGGCACATGCAAAAGGAACATATTTAAAGGATTTGTAATATGTTACAGCCATAATTAGGGTTTAACATGTTACTGATGCAGCACGGGCCCCCCCTGAGTTCCTGTTGTAAGAGCGGGCCAGGGATCTTCTCCTCATAGCAGCGGTCATAAATTAAAAAAAAAAAAAACAGATGTGTGGGACTTTGCCCACCTGGCTGCATCATTCATTCACAGTTCTGTGAATGGGAGAACAACTACTCTCAGCCATTGGGGCTGACAGCTTGTAGTAATCAATAAACTGATATGTGCTCTAGGTAGTTCTTTTATCCTTCCTGTCATTCAGTAACTGCTTACACATATGAGCAGACTGATACACTGACAGTCTGCAGGTGCCTGAGATTACACCCAGTGGTGCAATACTTTACAGGCGCCTAGTAAAATAAATAAATAATTTTTTTTTACCCTACAAAAAGATGTGCATTTATTATTGTTATGGTTAGGCAGGAGTTCCATTTTAACTTTACAGGTGTCTTCAGAACAGGAATGGAGTAGAAATGTTCCTATGGGGACAACAGTATAACAGGAGACCTTTCTTCACTTTGTAGAGATTTACTTTCACTTCCTGTTCCGTCTCCATGGCAGGAAGTGAAGAAAATTTTTCGAGAGGGCACAAATAGCAAAAAATAAACCAACAGGAGTCCTAACCCTTCCCCATTTCACTGTTCAGTTCCAATGCTTAGAGGAATTCTGTAACAGTGAAGCCCCCAGGGTTGGATCCTGCCACTAGTTTCTGATTAACCATTTGCTGTCCGCAATACACATATAAACATTGCGGTTTGCAAGAGATTTACTGGGATTATGGTGGAAGATATCCGCCATAACCCCAGTATCTTTTTATTCTGCCAGCAGCCAGATTTCTAATATAAGCGGTCCGAGGATCTCATCAGCCACTGGATCTCTTTCAGTAGCAGCAGGAGGGGACATCCCCCCTCCTCCTGCCGCTTGCTGGTGTTTCTCAGCCTTACTGTTAAGGCTGGTGGACACAAAAAACGATCCGACGGTGCGGCCGGCTGGTCACAGAGGTGATGAGAGACTGTGTGGCATTGTTTTTAAAATTCGATAAAGTTTTTTTTTTTCTTTTATAATTGCATTTGAAAAACTGCCATGCAAGTGCCATAAAAAAAAAGGCGATTTAATTCTATATGGTCTTTACTAACAAAGAAAATAAAAATATAATTATATATAATGTTTGGGGGTTATAAGTAATTTTCTAGCAAAAAAATACGGGATTTAAACTTGTACACAAAACATGCCAGAAAAAGGCTTGGACTTCAAGTGCAGTGCTGTTCTGTACTAGCAACAAAATAAACAGAAAAGGCGTCACACACTGAGCTCCGAGCCATACTAGTACACTAGTTATGAATGGAACCGCCAGCCCCATCGATACTATCGCTAGCTGTGTGCACTACTCCTATACGAATGCTCACCTGTTCACTTCACGACAAATATGGCGACGCCTACAGGCCACATGTGCCGCTCCGCAACGTCAGTACGCATCGTTCCGCCCTCTCCCCATAGGAGCTCTCCGTCCTGTCTGAAGACTTTCTCTTTTTGCTCCCTGAGTCTTATTGGCTCAAACTTCCTAGCCTGTTAAATGATTGGTTGTAATGTAAGCTTCTACCTCATGATTGGCTGAGCTTGTTCTTGCACTCCCTACGGGAGTGACGAACGTCTGGCGGGAGAAGAGAGCGGAGTCGGTAAGGCTGGTATGGAGGGGGAGGGACATTGCGGTGTTTTATGATGCTTGGAGGTTGTAAATTCTCCTTGTGCTTTCTATATACTGGAAGAAGTGTGTAAAAATGAACATCAGCTGTGAGGCTGTCTTGTTATGAGTGCGGTAATAGGACATGTCCTCACCTACTGGGATGTATTTCCAGGGACTGGCCCTGACAGGACACTTTCTCAGATACATTCTCATTGCTGGCAATGTAAATCTGAACTCTGGGTGGGGCTCTCCTAGGGTTGCCACCTCATCCCTTTAAACCCGAACATATTAACTGCACAAGTTCTGAGGCTCATTTAACCCCTCGCCTATCGGGCACTTATTCCCCCTTCCTTTCCTGACCAATTTTCAGCTTTCAGCGCTGTCGCACTTTTTTTTCTTTTGCACCATAAACAAAAAAAGAGCAAAATATTTAAAAAAAAAAAATAAAGGTTTTCTTTTGTTTCTGTTATGAAATTTTGCAAGCAGGAAATTTATCACCTTCACTGATGTGCGTTGATGAGGCGGCACTGACGAGCACTGGTGGGTGAAACTGTAGGGCACTGATCATCAGTGCCGATGTGCTCTGTGACAGCTGCCGGTTATAACAGCATGAGGAAAGTGCTGCCAATAACTGGCAACTGTATTTACTCCGTGATCTGCTGTGTCATTGGACACAGCTGATCATGTGGTAAAAGGCCGCTGTGACTGGCCTTTTACCTCATCACGTGATCAGCTGCGTCCATAGGAAGCAGATATCACCGGGTGTGCGCTGTTGGGCGCGTGTAGGAGGGAACGTTCTCGGAGGACATCATATGATGCCGTCCCAGAACTGGATAACCGCACTGTAGCCGTCATTTGGCTATAGCGCTGCAGATAAGGCACTAAGTGAGTTTTTAATGACCACCATAATCAGCCACAGAACCTGTATAATTAATATGTGTTCAGGTATAAAGGGACGAGGTGGCAACCCTAGGCTCTCCCTGCACTACAAGGGTTAACTGTTAGTCATATCCATTTTATTCATCCTTGCCCCTGCAGTCTAGGTTCACACTTGTGCATGTGGTGCGCAAATTTGCCTGATGAAACCACCCACACAGTGAAACGCAATACCCGCAGGCAGATGGAATTAGTCCTAATGGCCCACCACTTGCACTGAAAATCGCACACCCACACTGGGAAACTTGGTTCCCTTGGGGGCTGCAATTTCCAAAGTACAGGGACTTTTTTTCTGTTTCACAGGGCACAGCAGCCCATTCAAATAATGGGCTGTCATGACCACATAGATGTAAACCTAGCTGCTTGACTGCTCCACCTGTCCTGGGCATACTGACGACATCATGTACAATGCAGGACCAGCTGTCCCACATTGTCTGTCAGGGCACGGAGGGCCCGACCACCTCTTTGGAGTGCTGGGGGAGTAAGGATAAAGTAAGTACCACTGCTGTTTGTGTTCCCCAAGACTAAAACAAGAATTTAGCCCTTGCAGTGCTGGAGAGCCCTACTACAAGGGTAACGTTTGATTTTATGCGGTGTGCAGCTTTAAAGTGTTTAGAAAGCCACACTTTTTTTAATTTTGAATAGAGTGGGCAAAGATTAGAACCCCTGTCAGGTTTATTCTGCTACCGAGGGCCAAATGCATGTGTTAAGATGCACATTGTGGCATGCATCAACCCATGATGTGCGTAATGACGTGCTGACATTCAGCAGAGAATGCATTGGGATGCATGTTGATGCACACTTGCATCCATTTCTTTTCATAGAAGATGAATCGTGGAGTAAACCTCATGGAGGTAAATCTAGCCCTAGAGAGAATTTCCCTAACTGACCTCCCTGGTTTACCAGACAGATAGTGAGGGGGAAAAACAGGGACACCGTAATAAAAATTTTACATGTGTTCTAAACCCGCCCTTCCCAGCCAAGATGCCGTTCAGCCAAATTTAAATCCATATACAGTCAGGTCCATAAATATTGGGACATCAACACAATTCTAACATTTTTGGCTCTATACACCACCACAATGGATTTGAAATGAAACAAACAAGGTGTGCTTTAACTGCAGACTGTCAGCTTTAATTTGAGGGTATTTACATCCAAATCAGGTGAATGGTGTAGGAATTACAACAGTTTGCATATGTGCCTCCCACTTGTTAAGGGACCAAAAGTAATGGGACAGAATAATAATCATAAATCAAACTTTCACTTTTTAATACTTGGTTGCAAATCCTTTGCAGTCAATTACAGCCTGAAGTCTGGAACGCATAGACATCACCAGACGCTGGGTTTCATCCCTGGTGATGCTCTGCCAGGCCTCTACTGCAACTGTCTTCAGTTCCTGCTTGTTCTTGGGGCATTTTCCCTTCAGTTTTGTCTTCAGCAAGTGAAATGCATACTCAATCGGATTCAGGTCAGGTGATTGACTTGGCCATTGCAGAACATTCCACTTCTTTCCCTTAAAAAACTCTTTGGTTGCTTTTGCAGTCTGCTTTGGGTCATTGCCCATCTGCACTGTGAAGCGGCGTCCAATGAGTTCTGAAGCATTTGGCTGAATATGAGCAGATAATATTGCCCGAAACACTTCAGAATTCATCCTGCTGCTTTTGTCAGCAGTCACATCATCAATAAATACAAGAGAACCAGTTCCATTGGCAGCCATACATGCCCATGCCATGACACTACCACCACCATGCTTCACTGATGAGGTGGTATGCTTAGGATCATGAGCAGTTCCTTTCCTTCTCCATACTCTTCTCTTCCCATCACTCTGGTACAAGTTGATCTTGGTCTCATCTGTCCATAGGATGTTGTTCCAGAACTGGGAAGGCTTTTTTAGATGTCGTTTGACAAACTCTAATCTGGTCTTCCTGTTTTTGAGGCTCACCAATGGTTTCCATCTTGTGGTGAACCCTCTGTATTCACTCTGGTGAAGTCTTCTCTTGATTGTTGACTTTGACACACATACACCTACCTCCTGGAGAGTGTTCTTGATCTGGCCAACTGTTGCGAAGGGTGTTTTCTTCATCAGGGAAAGAATTCTTTGGTCATCCACCACAGTTGTTTTCCGTGGTCTTCCGGGTCTTTTGGTGTTGCTGAGCTTACAGGTGCGTTCCTTCTTTTTAAGAATGTTCCAAACAGTTGTTTTGGCCACGCCTAATGTTTTTGCTATCTCTCTGATGAGTTTGTTTTGTTTTTCAGCCTAATGTTGGCTTGCTTCACTGATAGTGACAGCTCTTTGGATCTCATCTTGAGAGTTGACAGCAACAGATTCCAAATGCAAATAGCACACTTGAAATTAACTCTGGACCTTTTATCTGCTCATTGTAATTGGGATAATGAGGGAATAACACACACCTGGCCATGGAACAGCTGAGAAGCCAATTGTCCCATTACTTTTGGCCCCTAACAAGTGGGAGGCACATATGCAAACTGTTGTAATTCCTACACCGTTCACCTGATTTGGATGTAAATACCCTCAAATTAAAGCTGGCAGTCTGCAGTTAAAGCACATCTTGTTCGTTTCATTTCAAATCCATTGTGGTGGTGTACAGAGCCAAAAATGTTAGAATTGTGTCCATGTCCCAATATTTATGGACCTGACTGTATGGATGCCTTAAGGCTATAAAGCGGAACCAAATTCTCCTATCCTTTCATCAAAGGAAGCTGCCATCCTAGCCTCTGTTTGACCTGCAACTGTCATGAGCACAAGGAAATGTGACAGTTATCATTCCCAGCATGCTGGGAATGTAACCATTTATTTTTGTAACTGTTAACTTGATGGGTTTAGTTCCATTTAAGGCTCATTCACACCATGGTGCAGAGATGTCAGTTTTTCTGCATGTGTTTTGCAAGGACACAACAAAATCAATTGTTGTCTATGAGCCCTGTTCACACCACAACGCTAGTATCATGTGCATATATTTTTCTGTGCAGAAATCTGCATTGTGTATAAAACTCATTGAAGCGCACATAAAACCTGATGTCTCTGTAAGTGAAATCTGCGTTTCAGTTTCCAGCAGTTTTTCTGCACGTATGGTGTGAACAAGCCTTAAAGTAAAAATAAACCCATCAAATACCAAAATAGTTACATTCAGAGCATGCCATGAATAATAACTGTCACTGTCAAAACTGAAATTAACATATTCATTTCCACATTATATTTCAGTTATTTCTAAAGCTGGGTACACGCTATAGAAGATCAAAAGAAAAATTCCAGGCGAGGAGTGGTCGGTTGATTATTTGTCCATTAGTATAGTGTGTTTGACAACCGAATCTGACAGTTCAGAGAAAAAAACAAAGGTGCAGGCTAGAACATTTTTATCATACGTAAACACAACATCCAATTTTCACTCAATGTGTACAGTAATTGTCTGGAAATAATAGAATAGAAATGGTATAGAATAAACAGAAAAAAAATCAGAAGCGAAGAACATAGAAATTGTACACTAGGAAGCACATTTGCCTCTAAGAATTTCCGTGCAAGTTAATACCACTGTCGGTTACATCATAGTACGCCCCAGCACTGGTCCAATTTTCTCATAGTGTGTACCTCACTTAATCTACTCCTATGAATCTGAACAATCTTAAAGTAAAATTACTATATGAAGAGCCCCACACATTTTCTTCTTGAGATTGTGACATATGCACTATGCCCTGTGAGTAGTCTCTGCTGTGTCACACGTTTCAGAGCCTGCCTTCAGAACTACAGAGGTGCGGAGAGTAGGAGTTTCAGCCAGCGTAGTCAGTACAGGAAATACTGCTTTCAAGCAGCAAGGTACCATGGGATGAGTATTCCTTAGAAATTAAAAGTAAACGTGAGAGGAGAATCTGCAAAGCATGCAGAGAATACTGGAAGTACAATGCTGATGGTAAAATGTGTATGATGTGACCATAGATCTCCTTTAAGTTACTGTAATGAAAATGTTTTTTAATTTCTTTTACAGATTGGAAGACATGAACCATGATACTGTTCAAGGGAACAAAAACCTGCAGGTTCAGTTTGTACCTGATGAAGATGTTTTGGAGCATATTATTGATAAACAAGAAGGTGTGTCATTTTAATTACTTGCTTGAATGACAGTCATGGTAAAACCACTGGGGCATACAGCATTTGATGTCTGTAGACCCCTGTCAATGACATACCATTTCATTTTAGTATAATGTTTTTTGACATTTACAAAGAGTCTCTCCTTTAAGCTATTTTGAGTTTCTATGTTTTTTTAAGCTATTGGTGCTCATTTACACTAGCATTACCCTCTAAAGAGTGATCAGTGCTGGATCACTTTTCAGAGGAAATTTGACAGTAGCTGAGGAGGCATTGTGTCTTTTCAGAGGATGTTTAATATTCACTACCTACTTTGACCCTTGGAAGCCCAAACTTCTTGCCGCAAATGCATGCATTGCGTGTGGTTGCAGCACGGCCATGTCCCATTCAATTGACCGGTACTGCTTGTCGAATGCGATGGAGGGGAAACTTTTGCCGTGCTGTTCTGTGATGCAAAGCATTGCAGCTGTGACCTGTATATACCCCCCCCCGTGGCAGCTTATTCAGCATGTTGGGGGGAGAGTAAGTTCAACCACCTGTTTTTACCGCCACCCAACCAGAAGTGAAAACTAACCTTGCTCACACTGAACTAGATCTTCTCTTTATTAGTTTACATTTCTTCAGCCTAGTGGCAGGCAGGTAATTTCAGACATGTATGCCTTGGGATTATGAGCAAAAACCTACTTAACTCTCTTTCATGGGATTGTGGAGATCTGACTGCCAGCAAAGAACTACATTTTTATTGTCCTCATTACTGTCCTGTGAACTCTCACTGAACAGTATTTTAATTGGAGAACTCTTTAGCTATAGACACCTCTACTAGGATGGAGTCCAAAAAAAAAAGACCAGGTTGGTTTGCAAATTTACACATGCCAATCATAGAGTTTCTGCTGATCATTTATTTTTATTTTTTTCAAATTTTTATTGAAAAGTTTTTGAAGTTTTTTGAAAAAAAAAAAAAAAAGCTCACATGTATTTCCAGGTACATAGAGACTTCCAACAGCAACATTTCATTTTCACACTTCGTAGGGTATCCAATACGAAGCCTTGTTGATAACTTTAGTTAACAACATATATATTACAGCATGGTAGCTTTGGCAGTTTTGTATTGTTTGAATAAATGAGAAGACTTCCAAATCTTGTATAAAACTCAATCATATTTTGCCATACTAATATCATTGATTGAACACAAATCTAATCTTTCCTAGTTGTTAGCGGAAAGATTTATGGTTCTTGTGCATGGTCAAATAGTTGCAAGCAATTCAATAAATTCAAATTGTGCATACAGGCAAATGATAGTACATAAGAACAAAGTACAAAGTGCAAATGATAGTACATTGTACCATGTCAAACACAGTACCAAGTAGTGTCCACCATAAGGTCACTGTGAATGCTGATAAGCAGCATGGGTGATAATATCTAAGCCAGTCCATTGCATTTTCTACCAATGAAATCTTTTGAGTGAAGTCTGGGTTGGGCATTTGATCATGCTTTTTATTATGTTCCACATGTGAGTAGATTTTATCTAGGCACATCCGGGACTCAGTTTGTATTCTGTGTCCACATGCAGTGAATTCCCACCAGAAGATTGAGAGTCAGGACCAGAGTGGGAGCTTGAGAGTGGATAGAGTGATGGTAATGAAACTGAACCCTCAGTGAGATAGGTGCACCTTGATGTCCATAGGCTATGGGTTATGTTTGGAGTATATCATATATACTGTGTGCACAATTATTAGAAAAGTTGTATTTTTGAGGATTAATTTCATTATTGAACGACTACAGTGCTTTTGGTCAATCCAAAATGTTAATAAACCTCAAACCTGAATATTTAAGTAAAAGTGAGGTTTTGGCTTTCTTAGAAGAATATCTATGTGTGCACAATTATTGGGCAACTATTAGTATGCAGAATTATTATGCAACTAAATGAAAAACTTTCCATCTCACTTGTTTATTTTCATTTGTTAAAGTGAAAATAGTAAGCAAACAACTCAAAATATACAAATAAACATTTCGGATATTTCAATAAAAGATCAGTGGCCAGTATAGCCACTCTTCTTTTCAATAACAGTCATAAGCCTTCCATTCATGGAGTCTGTCGGTTTCTTGATCTGTTGACTATCAACTTTTTGTGCAGCAGCAACCACAGCCTCCCAGGCACTGTTCAGAGAGATGTACTGTTTTCCTTCAATGTAAATTTCCTATTTAAGAAGGGCCCCCAAGTTCTCAATAGGGTTTAGGTCAGGTGAGGAAGGGGGCATGTCATTATTCTTTCATATTTAAGACATTTACTGGCTAACCACACAGTGGAATATTTTGATGCACGCCATGGAGCATTGTCCTGCATAAATATCATGGTCTTCTTGAGAGATGCAGACTTTCTCCTGTACCATTGCTTGAAGAAAGTGTCTTCTAAAAACTGGCAGTAGGTTTGAGGGTTGATTTTTAAGTCCATTTTCAACCCAAAAAATCCAACTAGCTCATCGTTAATAATACCAGTCCATGCCAGTACCCCATCCACCTTGCTGGCGTCTGAGTAGAAGTTGAGCTCTGTGCTCGTTACTGATCCAACCACGGGCCCATCCATCTGGTTCATTTAAAAGTCACTCTCATCTCATCAGTCAATTAAACCTTTGAAAAATCTGTCTTCAGATCATTTCTGGGCCCAGTCTTGATGTTTCAACTTGTGTGTCTTGTTCAGTGGTGGCCGGATTTCAGCTTTCCTTACCTTGGCCATGTCTCTGAGCACTGAACACCTTGTACTTCTGGGCTCTCCAGGTGGGTTGCAGTTCTGGAATATGACCGCACTGGAGGATAATGGGTTCCTGGTAGCTTCAGGTTTGATTCTTCTCAAATCTTTGGCAGTTAATTTGCGTCTTTTTTTTTTTCTCAACACGATTCGTACGACCTTGTTGACTATTTGCAACAAAAGGTTTGGTTCTGTGATCATGCCCCATTATCTTAGCAATTTCAAGAGTGCTGCATCCCTATGAAAGATTTTTTCCAATTTTTGACTTTTCAGAGTCAGTTAAATCTCTTTTTTTTGGCCCATTTCCCTGAGGGGAAAAAAAGCTGCCTCATGATTATGCACAACTTGATATAGGGTGTTAATCTCCTTAGGCCCACCCTCCCTCATTACATGAATATACATCACCTGATATGTTTAAATCCAATAAGCATTCATAGAGCTTGGAGCTGGAAAATATGCATAATAATGATGATCTGGTCAAAATACTTACCCAGTAATTGTTATACAGACTCATTGTACTGTTTGACACTACACTGAGTCCTTAGTGCCAGCATATACCTTCGCAGAATAATATTTGCCTGTATGCAGATTTTGGAGTGCAATCTATCTTTTATATACTGTATCTTATTACAACTGAGAGTTTTTCTGATCATATCTATGGACCTGTCAGATAATGGTGGTGGTACCTGGGGGTGGTTGGATCATGCATGTATGCTTCATTATCAATGTCACAGATTTTCCTGTTCAGAAACTGAAACTAGATTTTATTCATACATATACTACAAGATCATTGAGCAACAATCAAAATTTCATATAAAGCAAATGATAAGTAGCTGTTAAAATGTAGATTGCCAAAGGTTACTGCACTTTAATTCTTATTGTTGTTTGCGCAGACTTGTAAAATAACATGTAAAGTCAGGGATGTTCAATGTATATCACCTGACGCCTGGGACATGTGGTTCCAGGCGCCGATCAGGTAGTATTTGTTTTTTGTCTTTTTTTTACCTTCTAGTCCTGCTGCTTCCTCACCTGTCAAGTGGAAGCATTTTGGTGGCAACGTTGCTGCCCGATTGCTTCCACACAGCCCACTATGGTTCCAGCTTTACCCAACCCCCCCGCCTGCTATGTGTCCTGGGCTCTGCTTTTGGACCCCGGATGTCTCAAATAAGTGAAAATAAAATTTCAAGGCCTCCGTCCCCACAAAACGTAAAAGCACGTACTAGGGTGCCTACGCATGAAAACGACGATTGCGTACATGTATACATGTTACATATCACCGCACACGCCAGAATGAGAGCAATAATTCTAACACCAGACCTCCTCCATAATGCTGAATTGATGAACTATAAGGGGCTTTAAAAGCGTCACCTATAGAAAGTATAGGGTTACTAAACTTTGTTGCCATTTCAGGAGCTTGTGCAAATTTAAGGTTTGACATGTTGGATATCTATTTACTCGATGCAACCTCGTCTCTTATATTTTACAAAAATATTGGATAATTTATTGCTTTTTGTGCCCTAAAATTAACTTAAGTGAATTTTTATTAAAATTTTGCATTTCCTAGACCTTTGTGATAATATCGTGTGACATAAAAAAATTGTAACTACCGCTATTTTATCCTCTATGGTCTCCGATTTCCGAAAATATATAATGTTTTGGAGTTTTGTGTAATCGTCAGGCCTTAAATAATTTTTTTAAACTTGTGCAAAAAAACGCAAAAATGGCTCTGGCAGCAAAAAAGATAAAGGAAAAGCTTGACACTCCCCTTTCCTGACAAGCACCCAATCGGTGCTCATTGCACTGCAAGGTCTCTCCCCTTCCTGCTAGTCCCGGGGGTTGGGCTGGAGACAGATAGGGAGGGGAGGAGGAGATAAACTGCGTAAGGTTAAAAATACTAAATGTTTAAGTCGCCAGAAAGCCCCTTTTGTTTTTAAAACCCCCAGGCAGTAAAGCAGATTTAAATATGGTTTTGGTTACATTTTTTTTTTTCTTTAATAGGACAAGTAGTTTGTCATGAGGGACAAGTAGATTAGGACACTGATTTTAGTCCCTGAACAAGTAGTTTTTTTTAAAAACTTCCACACCCCTGTAAAGTGTAAATTAATCCTGATAAAGTAGACATTGGTGAACATGTTCAAAGTCCATTTTAAATATAAGTGCACTTATCCTTTCTCCAACATAAACATGAAGTACCCTACCTTCTCCGGGTGTATGTTTGCCTCCATGCCGTAGCCTGTCACAATATTTACACTGTTCAGGAAAAGTTTCTACACTGACCTCAGCAAATAGGCCTATAGAATGTGGCCATCACATGCAAGAGTTCTCTGATAGGAAGAAAACGTTGCAAGTGGTGGGGGACGAAAAGAATAAGTTCACTTCGAAAGTGCACATATACATTAAAACATAGCAAAAACAGTATTTTATAAAACCTTTTATGTTCACACTGCATGTTTTGGGAGTTGTGTTTATCCACTTATCACTGCAAAAGTCGGATATGTTGGCTCTGATGGTATTCTAAATTATTCTGTTTCTTAAAGGTTTTGTGAACTGTCTTTACTATGCAAAAAAATCAGTGTTACTACTATTTGTAATTTTAGGAACAAGGCTAAGGAGCAGCACAATAGCTCAGAAAATTGCAAATACTAAAAGCTTGATTAAGAAAGAACTGTATGCTGAGAGTGAGGCTGTGGATAACTGGAAGGAAAAGGACTATGTGGATGTGTTAGGAGTAAATACTGAAGGTAGGTCCATTAAACAATGGATAAACACATCTGCTTATTGTTCTCTATTCCTACCAGCTTTATAATGTCTTATGTTTTATTTCCTAATACAGATAATTTAGAAAATGGCCCTGGAACAGGAGGAGGCGATGTCTACTCATTCCATACTATGAGACGCTCAAACAAAATGGCCCAGCTCGGTAAACTATTTGCAGTATTTTTCTCAGCAGTTAGAGGAAACATCTCTAGAATGTTTTCAGTAAGTGGAACAGCAGTGATCCCACAGTGTCATGTTGCTTGGTTAACGTAAGTGTCAGTCTGTTCAAACTGATATTTTAATTTCAGGTTGAAGTTTGACTTCGTATTGGTTAATCCAGCAGCAGGACTACGCTGGCCTAATTTCTGACTTTGTTTCTATCCGCCTGGAAATTTCTGTGGTTCTCACCCACCCCTTTCTTTCCAGGTCTACCTTTTGCATTGTCCATTATATAAGAAATAAAAAAGATTTAGCAGTGAGAATGGGACCAATTGATAGTGGCCACAAGGGGTGTGCAGACCCAGGAACCCAAGATGCCAAAAACAAAATCGCAGATATATAAAATAAATTGTCCGGATGGGTTAGAAAGGCTGAAGGTTCTTTACCTTCATGCATTCTATGCATGAGGCTCCCCCCTGCCTGATCACCATCCAGTGATGTGCACGAGTAGGTTACACTGTTTTATGTATAAGTGAAAATACCTTTCCTTAGAAACCTGAAGCCAGCTCTGATTCCCTTAAACTGTGTGAAAATTTAGAGACACTTCCTGGGTTTACTAAAGAAGTTGAGAACAGTCACACAATATTGAATATTTGCTTCAATTAGCCAATACGTTTAAAGCAATATTCCTATTCATTTTTTTCCTCAGAATGGTTGAATGACTTGTATACGGTTTCTTGTAACTTTTCTGTTTTATTTATTTTTAAGCCTCTGAGATGGCCAGGACTCCTGGTAAAAGCGTCACATTTTCTACAAAAGATAGTCCTGAGGAAGCTGTCAGCCCACCTCCAAACAACAAAAGTATGTTTTGTGATAGGAAATGTAAGAATACTAGGTTACCAGATATGCTACAAATCTGTTAAGCAAAAAATGCAAATAAATATAATTATTATTAATAATAATATTTTATATATTTTTTTTTTAACAGAGCAATCCACAATTAAAACAACTTCTAAGGTAAGTGAAAGTTTTTTGCTTATAATTGCTTTTATTGCACTGTACTTTTAAATGACTGAGGTGGAAAAATGCTTTAATTCTAGCCATATTTTGAGCACAGCCCACTCTGCATTAGACTTCTGAGGGTGGGATATAATGTTAGTAAAGTATTGCAGACAGAGTGAAAGGATTATCTTCTTTACAGCTGTTAAAGGAGACTTCTCATTTAAGTGCTAAAGGAATCCTTAGTGTAAGGTCTAATGAACATGGGCACCTGGGACTGTATGATGTAAAATGTGGGCTCATTTCCCCACCCAGGAGCCACAGCTACCCATAGAAATAAATTACTGCATGTAGCAGTACATGGGCATATATTGGTATTTTTTCTAAGCACATATATGCACCTGGATGCAAACAGTCTGTGTCCAGAGGCATATGTCCATATGTGCACACGTTTATGCAAGTACCAGTGTATATCCTCATACAGCCTCATACAGCCACATTCTCTGATTTCTATGTGCAGCTCTTGCTCCACGGCAAGAAATATACGAGAATTGTATGTTCTACAGCCCCAAGTGCACATGCATAGTTATGATCTAAGATCACTGTTCCACAAGACCATTCTTTCATCTTCATTTCTCCTTAGAAGGTTAGTGCCATATTTGATCAGACATCATCCAGGGCCAGCTTCTACATTTGAGACTAAGATGCTGACCCAGAGATGACAGAGTTATATTCCAAGATCTTTGCTGTAACAATCTGTGATCAGCAAGTGTGAAAACCAAAGTGTTACACAGGTTAGCTCCCTTTGTGTGGGCAAAGCAAAATTCTCGAGTGATACATTTTATATATATATATATATATATATATATATATGCAGTCTACTGTTGCTGTACATTGCGACGTGTCAAGAACATATTATTGTATGATTTTAATGTTATTAATAGGCTCGCTTTAAATAATCTGTAATGGCTGTGGGAATCGGCAACAAAGGTCAGACAGACTCGTAGCACAGGCATGAACACAAAGGAATTCTACAGTTGTGACTGTAGCACAACTGTTGGGTTTGTCGGATGAACATTAATAGTTTATTGATTTGTTTCATTTGTGTCTAGGTTAGCTGTTTAAGATATATGTTTATTCGTTTTTCAATTAGGGAAGCAAAAATGAATTTATCTCCACAACACCGCATAGGCTGAGGAAAAGACTGTCAGGTACAGCGTGTGTTCTGTATACCTTGTTGCGTGTGTGTGTTTTATGGTTAATTTACACGGGTGCTTAGAATTAGCATCAAGAGCCCTTTTTGTTTTCTTTTCTCTCTTAGCCCTGATCTGCTTGCAGGTAGCCCAAATTGGTGAATAAACAAGCATCAGCTGCAAGGACCCTGACACAGAGCATGTGTCCCCTGTGTACCTGCCAAACTTGGCTGTATGGGTAAATCTGGACAGCTAATGTCTATATGCTGAGATGGGCTACCTGCATGCAATTCTGAGCTAGGACAGACAAACAAAGGGCTCTTCATGCTGTACAGGGCTGAGTTCTGATGTGAATGAGCCCTTAACAGTATTCCAACAGTTTGTTGCATAAACAAATTTAAGTGAAAGGAATAAAAGTTTGGCTATTCCCACCTTGTAATTTTGTGCTCACAGCTTAAAGCAGAAGTAGAAAGTTGGATTCTATGTGGGCTGTTTGCCTAAGCAAGTTTTATGACCCAATTGTATTTGACTTTCCACACCTTCCTGTTATGCTCCTATATTTGCATAAGTGGCTGAAATCATCACTGCACAAAACAATGTGTTCCCTCCCAGCCCTGCCCTGTATTCTCCCTTCTCCTTTGCTGAGACCTGAATTTATTTTTAAATAAGTAACAAATGGATTAAATGATAAGCTCACCTTTAAAAAAAAAATAGTAATGAATGCACTTCTTTTTTGCAGGTTAAAAAAAATGTGCATTTATTATTTTTATTAGGAGCCTGTAAAGCATTGCACCCACAATCAGCAGATCGCAGGTGCATGCTCCTGCAGACTGTCAGTGTAAGCTGTCTGCTTGTACGGGCAGGCAGTTACATAATGACAGGAACCATCAATAAAACTACCTAGAGCACTCACCAGTGCTCTGGTAGTTCATTGAAAACTAGGAGGCATCAGCTGCAAACGCTGATGGTAGTTGTAGATTTCCCTTTAACAGAACTCTGTGAATAAATGAAGCAGCCAGGTGGGCAAACCACCGCACGTGTGTGTGTGTGTGTGTGTGTGTGTGTGTGTGTGTGTGTGTGTGTGTGTGTGTGTGTGTGTGTGTGTGTGTGTGTGTGTGTGTGTGTGTGTGTGTGTGTGTGTGTGTGTGTGTGTGTGTGTGTGTGTGTGTGTGTGTGTGTGTGTGTGTGTGTGTGTGTGTGTGTGTGTGTGTGTGTGTGTGTGTGTGTGTGTGTGTGTGTGTAAGGGTAAATTCACCTTTCATAACATGTAACTTGTTATGAAATGTCCTGATCCCCCGTTTTGACAGCTAGTGGGGGACCTTCTTCTCCCTTCTAGTTGTCAAGATTTGAAATAAAAAAAAAAAACATGGCCTTGCGGGACTTTGCCCATCTAGCCGCATCACTCATTCACAGAGTTTTGTGAATGAGAAATGACAAATCCTGACAGCCTTAGTGGCTGTCAGCTTGTAGTTCATTGATTCTTCTCGTCAGTATCTGCTTGCCCATGCAAGGTACAAGCAAGCAGATACACTGACTGGTCTGTAGGAGACCTGCATTGCATCAGCAATCAAGTTCACCGCAGAACCCCCCCCCCATTTTTACAGTGAGCAGGGAATCTTCTTTTTTTTTTTTTTTTGCTATTGATTCCATATTCATCAGTGTTTGTGTTACTGGACTGACCGGAAGCCCCATGTAAGTCTATGGGCATCCAGATGTAAACAGACTTCTGTACCTCTAAATCCCTTCAGGTCTAGAAATGGTCTGTGTCCATTTCTGACAGATCAGTGGTAGTCTAATGTAAGTGGATGCAAGATCTATTCTGGGTCCAGAAAGCTCCAGCTATACACCAAACAGACAGGGATATAAGAAAAGTGATATCCATTCTGTTTTGGTTCAGCAGAGGATCTCTTCACATTTTCCCTGCTCAATGAACTGGATGGCACCTGTGTAAAGGGGGCCTAATGCTAAATAACAAACTAGGTATGATAGCACATGGATAATATGAAATATGGATAATGCAAACACAGATTTGCAAGTTCTGAATGCAATCTCCAAATTCTAACCTGCAAGTTCAGAGTGTTTGCCATTTAAACAAAAAACAAACAACAAAACTTTACTTTTTAGTTTTAATGAATTATGTGGCTAATTTTATTATCAAAGTAACTTTGATGATCTTAAAAAAAAAAAAAAAATCCAAACTTAAGGTGACCCTGTCATTACAGAGCCAATAATAAGGACAGCCTGTAAAATAAAATGCTATATGCTTGCCTCTTCAGCAGCCTGTATGTTAAAACGCCACCGTGTTTTATGGCAGCTGCAAGTATCCAACAGTTCCATGTGTGTATACCTGCTCCTCCCTGCCGTATGCTGTTGCGCTTCCTGATGGCTCATATGTCTTGTAGGGACATGGTCTTTTCAAAGAATTAGAAATGCACTGGAAGATATATATTTCCATGTATGTACTTCCTGAAGGCTGTTGTGCACATGAAATGCAGGTAGCAGTACAGCTCTTCTGGTTCTGCAGGAACGCTCATGGTCTTGGCATGGGACTGCTTGACCAAAAGGCCTGCATTTTATCTCATAATTTTGCCTTCTGTACAATTCGTAATAAACTGAATTGGATTGGTTTCCTGGTTCCTTGTTTTTTAAAGGTAAACTATAATGGCTTTGAATCAATTTTATTTCTTTATTTTTAAGCTCTAAATAATTCCTGTTTTGCTTTGCAAATAAACCAAATCTCTTATAATAAACTTTAATGCAGCATTATATGTTTTTTAAAGAGAGCACAGCAAAGGTTCTCTGATTTTAGGCTTCACCTCTAGTTGAAGTTTTGTATGCAGCTATTTGCACAGAGAGCAATCCGGGAGTATCATTACTGTGAATACCACCATTGTGTGCACTGTAATTTAATGTGATGCTTAATCATTCTTATAAGTATAATAACCTGAACATCTAGATTTCAACCTTTATACTCCCAGTCTAAATAACACATGCATAGCCATCTTTAGCATTTTCTTTCTTTTTTACAGCACCAGATTTACGGTCAGACAGTGAGAGTGATTATTCTGATTCTGATGAAGAGATGGAAGAAAAGCCAGCCACTGCTAAAACACCAAGTAAAGGATCACAAACGCCAAGCAAAGGATCTCAGACTACTGGGAAAACACCATCCAAAAAAGGAAAGACAAAAGTAAGTTGTTTTTGTGGTGTGTGGTGTTTTTTTTTTGTTTTTTTTATGTTTTTTTGGGGGGGGTTTTTTTGGAGCTGTGAACCTGCATTATAAAAAAAAAAAAAAAAAAAACATTTTTTTTTCTATCTTGCTTGGAGGGTTTTAGTGGTGAGTGACATGAATTATTGCTGTGTGACCTGTAAAAAGATCTTGCATTTCTTTCATTAACAGAGCAACCTGGTGGAAGAGTACTTTGAAGCTCACAGCAGTTCTAAGGTCCTCACGTCTGATAGGACATTGCAAAAGCTCCAGACTCCAAAGCTAGACCAGGTAAAAAGAAAATGTATTTTAGTAGTTAAGACATAGAGAACAGGGTCCATATACAGTACAGGTAGATTTTACTATTGCACTATTAACAATCGTTTTTGCTTTGTGCAGAGACCTTAAATCCTAACTTTGGTTTCAACTGCAAATGTTTAAAAAAAAGGTCAGATTCAAACTATTGTTGCAATCTCTCCCAAACAATGCTTCTTCAATTCAGCTAGATTATAGTGCAGTCATACACATAAAGTGTAACTAGGGGCGAAACTTTTTTTGGGGGGGGGGTGAAATGGAGAGGGTTTAGACCATGCCAGGTTTGTATTGCGGTGTCCTCATTAGAGAGATTCAACCACCTTATTTGTCCTGTTTACCATTCTTTTGGTTTGTCACCACAACAATATAGAGGGGAATCTTCTAACTGAGACACTAGTTCTGGTGACCTTGGTGAAACCAGCGATTTCCTCACTTTGGCGTGATTGGCTCTCGCTTCCTGTTTTGGCTGTGGGACAGGAAGTAAAGGGAAATCTTCATAATGGAACACAGATGGTGAAAAAACTGACAGAGGTTATAACTGCCCCTTCCTCTATCCACAATGTTTAAAGTAGAAGTAAAGGCAAAACTATTTTTACAAGTAACATTTACTTTGTCAGCATTTTTAAACCTCTAAAAACAAACTCCCAATCCCCATGCAGCAAACAAAGTTTCAATCTTAAACCCTAACACCTAGGAGGAGCTAAACACTAAGGCCTTCTTGCACATGTGTGTAAAAAAGAAGAGATCTGAAATGAGGTGCATTGTTGTTTTGAGTAAAGATCAGTAATACAGTGATGAGTACAGAGCCATAAAACAAAAATAGAACATTTTTCATTTGAATGCAGTAATTTACTCATGTATAAAAGTAATAAACGAGTATATTACACCACTGGCAACGAAGAAGAATTTTACAAGTCTATAAGCTTACTCACGTTTACTCTCTTATACTCAGCATTCCTGTACCTAATGGTGATTCACACCTAAATACCAAATTAATAAAGTGCAGCGCTCCTAAATAAATAATAAATATAAATGTGAACAAAACCTATATTATCAGTAGTGACCACACATATACATAAATAATGCTAGAACACCCATGTGTTATAGATCACTAATAGTACATAATGAATGAAGTGCAATTCAGGTGATTCAAAAATCACTTATAACATATATCAATCAGTCCTATGTGTCTTCATCTTCAGTGTAATCTTCCCTCAACTGCCTGTGTGCCACACAGTAAAACACTTCCACCAATCATCCCTTTTGGGTGTACTATTGCCTGGAATATTGGACCTCTTAAATCACAGATAAGCCATATACCCCACAGGGGTTAATCCTCTCTCTTGTCTGTTATTTGCCATAATTCATTCACATAAATCCTAGATATTATGACACATTTTTTTCTTCCCTAAATCCTCCAAGTACCTTATTCCTGCAGCACTGTTGTGTTATCACATGATCTTTCCCTGTTCTTTAACATCTGCAGGGAAAGATCCTCGGGAAGGGCTTCTGTTACTGCTGATGTATGCTCTCTACAGAATGAATGTGTCTGGCCAGCCCTGATTGGTGCTGTGTTTTACAGCTCCCTATATATCTGTATTGAATATCAGATATGTGTTTTTTGTGCATTCATATGGTGTAGGCAGTTAAAGATGATTGACACTAGTTTTCATTTTGTTCAGGGGGGAATCTGCATCCAAGGCTCTTTTTACTTTTACAGATATTAGCAATTACATTTAAGATATATGAAGCGGGTAAAATAAGTATTGAATACGTCACCATCTTTTTTTAGTAAATGTATTTCGAAAGGTGCTATTGACATGAAATTTTCACCACATGTTGGTAACAACCCATGCAATCCATACATACAAACCAAAAACAAAACCATAGAGACCAAAACAAATAAGTTCAGAAATTAAGTTATGTGCAATAAAATCACAGGGAAAAAGTATTGAACACACTAACTGAAATATATTTGTTGGCAATGACAGCTTCAAGAGGCTGCATGCATTGCTCAGGTGTGATTTTTGGCCCATTCTTCCACACAGTCTTCAAATCTTGAAGGTTCTTAGGACCTCTTCTATGAACTCGGATCTGTAGTTGTTTCCATAGATTTTCTATCTATTGGATTCAATTCAGGGGATTGGCTGGGCCATTGTAGCAGCTTTATTTTCTTTCTTTGAAACCAACTGAGAGTTTCCTTGACTTTGTGTTTGGGATCATTATCTTGCTGAAATGACCACCCTTGTTTCATCTTCATTATCCTGGTAGATGGCAGCAAATTTTTAACAAGAATGTTTTGGTACATTTTTCCATTCATCCTTCCTTCAATGATATGAAGTTTGCCAGTATCATGTACTGGAAAACAGCCCCACACCATGATGTTCCCACCTCCAAACTTCACTGTTGGTATGGTGTTTTTGGGGTGATGTGCAGTGCCATTTTACCTCCAAAAATGGTGTGTATTATGGCTTCCAAAGAGTTTGATTTTGGTCTCGTCTGATCAGACTATATTCTTCCAATATTTCACAGGCTTGTCTATATTTTGTGCGTGCATACAGGCCATGGTGGTTGAGTGCATTACTTATTGTTTTCTGTGAAACAATTGTACCTGCTAATCCCAGGTCTTTCTGAAGCTCTCCACAACTGGTCCTTGGCTCTTGGACACCTCTTCTGATAATTCTTTTCACTCCTCTGTCAGAAAGCTTGTGAGGAGCACCTGGTCATGGCTGGTTTATGGTGAAGTAATGTTCTTTCTACTTCCCGATTATGGCCCCAACAGTGCTCACAGGAACATTCGGAAGTTTAGAAATCCTTCAGTAACCAATGCCATCAGTATGTTTTGCAACAATAAGGTTGCCAAGGTCTTGAGAGAGCTCTTTGCTTTTACTCATCATAAGATGTTTTTTTTGTGTGACATCTTGGTAATGAGAAACCTTTTTATAGGCCATCAGTTGAGACTGAACCAGCTGTTATTAATTTGCACTGACAAGGGGCAGGATTGCTTTCTAATTACTGATAGATGTCAACTGATGTCTTGGTTTTCCATACTTTTTTGTACCTCCCTTTCTTCATGTGTTCAATACTTTTTTCCATGTGTCATTCCATTTTCTTACACATAACTTAAATTTCTGAACTTATTTGTTTTTGTTTTCTTTGTATGGATTGCATGGGTTGTTACTGACATTGAAAGTTTCATGTCAATAGCACCTATAGAAATATATTTGCCTAGAAAAATGGTGACGCGTTCAACACTTAGCCACTGTGTGTATATTATATAAACATTTTTTTTTTTTTGACGGAGATGTCAGGCATTAATACAGTAAACTCAACGCTCCACATAAGTGAGTTGAGCAAACAGTTCAGTTCACAGACATGAAAGCAGGTAAAAAAAAGCCTATAGGTATAATATAATATGACATACACAATCAAGATATTTTTGATATATTTAATACTGATTTATATTAAAACTAAGCTTTTTTTTTTTGTTTTGTTTTGTGAGTTTCTTGGTGAGTGACATCAATCAGCGTACTATAGTGTTTATCAATAGGAGAGCATGGAGCAAGGTAGGCGAGTGTCATTTAGCACTGTGTATACACCCACATGTGGGCTGAACAGATAAGTAAAGGAGGAAATGAAGAGCTTAGAAAAGAACTGAAACTGGAGCTTGCTCAGTAAAGACCACCAGCTTGTATACACAATCTCAGCCTGCAATGGTGACACAGAAGATAGAAGGGAAAGCTGAAGGCAGGATCAACCAGATATATATCACTCTACACAAAACAAATGCTTTTGTGGCTTTGTGAGTATGCGCACTCTGTTTTATATAGCATGTAATTAGAGATGGGTTTTTTTTTTGTTTTGTTTTGTTTTTTTTCATAAGTCTGTTTCCTCAGATTCTTGGGAATGCTAGTGTGATGACCTCATACTTGTGGCTCTGCCTTGTGCATTACGCTTTTAGGATTTCATCAGATAGTGGCGTAAGGGTGCCTCTAAGGGCATAATGCGCAAGATGGAGCTACAAGTGTGAGGCCATCACAGGAGCATTTCCAGGAGTTTAAGGAGGCAGGATTGATCTGTTTTAGCAACAGAGAGAGCGGTGTATGGGAATCTAATAAGCGATCCATCTACCTATGTGAGTGGTGTTAATCTTTTATTACTGAGACCAGCAGGATTCTGAAGCCTTGTGTTTCATGTTTTGTGGGCAGAGCCACTCGCCTATGAGCCATCCTGGAAGATTCCTGGGTATGATGGTATCGGGTAACTAACTTGTATTTATTTTTTAAAGGAGGCAGCAACGTCAGTACCCATATTTCTCTCAAGACAGGTGTACATTAGATCTCAACTTGAAACATTTTTTAACCACACAGTTGTCCAAATTATATTATCTGCAGGAAACATTACGTAAACTTTTGGAACAGACCTCAACTACCTTTGCTGATGATCTTTACTATCTAAACAAAAAGTATGAAGAACTTTTCTACAAGTGGATGTTACAGCTGCAGTAAGTTATCATGTCTTCGTTTTGCCATGTTACATTTGGTGTCTCTTGCTTTTGAGAAATGTAAAGCTGCTTATATAGTGAAAGGGATTTTTAGTGAGCTGTGGTAATGGCCACTTTAACCACTGTCTGTTTTTGTATTTGTTATTAGAAACTAAAAAAAAATGATTGCAGGGTAAACCTTTTACAAATATTTGGAGCTTCCAGCATTCAGTTGTGCTGTTTAATACTGTATATAATTTTTGTATAATTGATTACTCAGTCTGTCCATGACCAGGGCTACTTTGTATCTTTGTGACCTGTGGAGTGTTTTTTTTTTTTTCCCCACTTGGGTACATACAAACTGCTTGCTCATAGTGTGGCTGTCCATGTATGTTTGTTTCTGAATGTAAAGGGCACAGTGATATAGGTTTTTTAAAAATATAGATTATCCAATAGATCTCAACTACTACGGTCACCCTCTTCTTCTATCCTATGCTCCCTCACTCACATATTCAATCTCTCCCTCTCTAATGGTGCCTTCCCCACCCCTCTAAAGCATGCACAGATCACTCCCATACTTAAAAAGCTGTCACTGGACCCCACCAACCTGAACAACTTAAGACCCATCTCCCTGCTCCCATTTACCTCTAAACTCTTAGAATGCTTAGTTAATCGCCTGAACTCCAACCTCACTGACAACAACCTTCTTGACCCTTTATAGTCTGGCTCTCTGCGGCTTTTGATACTGTTGACCATCCCCTCCTCCTCAAAATAAACTCCACTCTCTTGGCCTCCAAGACTCTGCTCTCTCCTGGTTCTTCTACCTATCGCAGCGCTTCTTCAGAGTTACCTATAACTCGGTCTCCTCCTCTCCGCTTCCTATTTCTGTAGGGGTCTCTCAAGGTTTTGTCCTTTGACCTCTTCTCTGTCTACACCTCCTCCCTTGGTCACTTGATAAACTCCCATGGCTTTAAGTACCATCTCAATGCTGATGACACACAAAACTATCTTTCTACTCCTCACCTCACCCCTCAGTCTCCTTTCACATTACTAACCTACTAAGTGACATATCAGCATGGATGTCACTTCACTCCTCAAATATTTCCAAAACTGAGCTCATACTATTCCCTCCAGCCCATGCCCCCTCCCCTGACTTCTCCATCAAGATCAATAATGCAACTATCAGACCATCCCCTCATGCCAGGGTACTAGGTGTAATCCTAGACTGCCATCTGTCCCTTCAGCCCCAAATCCAATCACTGTCCAATTCTTGTAGACTTCACCTTCGCAGCATCTCCAAGTTATGCCTGTTCTTAACCTCTGAAACCACTAAACAACTTATTCACTTCCTTGTTATCTCTCGCCTTGACTATTGTAACTCCCTCCTCATTGGCCTACCTCATCACAGGCTATCCCCTCTTCAGTCTATCATTAATGCTGCTGCCAGACTCATCCACCTTACTAACTGTTCCATATCTGCCATCCCTCTCTGCCAATCCCTCCACTGGCTTCCCATTGCCCAACGAATAAAATTAAAAACATTAACAATAACATATAAAGCCATTTATAACTCTACCCCAAAGTACATCACCAATCTTGTCTCCAAATATCACCCAAACCGTCCTCCCTGCTCCTTCCACGATCTCCTGCTCTCTAGCTCCCTTCTCTCCTCCTCCCATGCTCGTCTCCAGAGCCTCCCCCATCCTCTGGAACTCTCTACCCCAGTCTATCCAATTATTGCCTATTCTGCCCACATTTAGGCGATCTATGAAAACCTATCTCTTCAGGGAAGCCTATCCTGCCTTCAGCTAATAACAGAATCTTATTCTTCTATTCCTCCTATCAATTCATCCCCCACAGTTATTACCTTTTGTACCACCAGCCCCTCTTTCTTAGATTGTAAGCTCCAAGAAGCAGGGCCCTCCTAACACTTTTGTATTGAACTGTATCGTTGCTGTATTGTCTCCCTTTTATATTGTAAAGCGCTGAGCAAACTGTTGGTGCTATATAAATCCTGTATATTAATAATAATCACTGTAAGATGAAAGTCAACCTGGTAGTAACATTCTGGTCACAAGAAGTATATAAGAACTGTGTGCCCCTGTACTTGTATGTGCCCATTCCAGCACATGATACCATGGGTGTGTATTCCCAACAGACACAGGTGTGGGTAGGGCTGCTCACATGTCTTAGACCTCTACAAATTGT
The DNA here is from genome assembly GCF_062004578.1 of Staurois parvus. NCBI lineage: Eukaryota > Metazoa > Chordata > Amphibia > Anura > Ranidae > Staurois > Staurois parvus. Next base: position 4,445,169 of record NW_028317807.1, on the reverse strand, counting down.
TCTGGGAATACCAATAAATCATGCTGTAGTTATAAGCCTCTTTGTCTTTAGTGGAAGCAGATTTCTTCCATGAAGAAGTTGTCTTTTATTAAGTCAGTTCTTTGTGTTTCCTTATCAGTCTTGGTTTCAATATCATCCTGTTTGGTTTGGGCTCCAAGAGGAATCTTATAGAGACATTTAGAACATCCATGCTACAGGATTCTCTCCACATTGTCATCAATGGATTCTTTCCAGGCATTACAATTAAATCGGTAAGGGTCCTTCAATAACCAGTTTTTGTACAGGAATGGTTTTACAGGTGGAGGCCACTGACATTTTTTCCCCTACTCATCTCATCTTTTCTGACTGGTTTTCACTAGTTTTGCATTTGGCTAGAGTCAGTGTCACTACTGGTAGCATGAGGTGATACCTGTACCCTACAGAGGTTGCACAGGCAGTTCAACTCCTCCAGGATGATACATCAATATGTGCCATTGCCAAAAGGTTTGCTGTGTCTCTCAGCAGTCTCAAGAGTATGGAGGAGATTCCAGGAGACAGGCAGTTACTCTAGGAGAGCTGGGCAGAGCCATAGAAGGTCCTTAACCCATCAGCAGGCCCGGGAATCTGCTCCTTTTGTGCAAGGAGGAACAGGATGAGCACTGCCAGAGCCCTACAAAATGACCTCCAGCAGGCCACTGGTGTGAATGTGTCTCTGACCAAACAATCAGAAACAAACTTCATGAGGGTGGCCTGAGGGCCCAATGTCCTCTAGTGGGCCCTGTGCTCACTGCCTGGCACCACAGAGCTTGATTGGCATTTGCCATTGAATACCAGAATAGGCATGTCCGCCACTGGTGCCTTGCGTTTATCAAAGATGAGAGCAGGTTCACCCTGAGCACATGTGACAGATGTGAAAGGGCCTGGGGAAGCCGTGGAGAATGTTATGCTGCCCGTAACATCGTTCAGCATGACTGTTTTGGTGGTGGGCCAGGATGGTCTGAGGAAGCATATCCATGGAGGGATGCACAGACCTCTACAGGCTACACAATGGCATCCTGACTGCCATCAGGTATCGGGATAAAATCCTTGGACCCATTGTCAGACCCTATGCTGGTGCAGTGGGTCCTGGGTTCCTCCTGGTGCATAACAATGCCCAGCTTCATGTGGAGAGAGTATGCAGGCAGTTCCTGGAGAATGAAGGAATTGATGCCATTGAATGGCTCCCACGCTCGCCTGACTTAAATCCAATAGAACACCTCTGGGATATCATGTTTCAGTCCATCCGAATCCGCCAGGTTGCACCTCGTACAGTCTAGAAGCTCAGATCCAGCCCTGGTCCAGATCTGGGTAGTTATACCCCACTACACCATTCGTTGTCTCATTTGGAGCATGCCTCGATGTTGTCAGGCATGCATACAAGCACGTGGGGGCCATACAAACTACTGAGTACAATTTTGAGTGGCTGCAATTAAATTTCAGCAGAATGGACTAGCCTGCTGCATAATTTTTTCATTTTGATTTTCAGGGTGTCTTTGAATTCAGTCCTCTGTAGGTTGGTAATTTTCATTTCCATCAAATGATGGGGCATCCTTGCATTCCTAGCTCATTACCCAGTCCATATCAGTATATATAACAAACAACCATGCAGCGCTAGTAAACATAATATTGCATGCAAATCCTCATACGGTGCATATAATAAAAGTGCATATAGTGAATGGTAAAATGAACACCACTTAATATTGAAAATAGATTTAAGAAATTATCCTAAAAGTCCAGGGATAATAATGATGATGAATAAATAAATAAATCAAAATCTTCAACAAGAGTGTTCTTGCGGTGTATGATGTAAACCAATTTCAAGGTAAAATGGTGACACAATAAGTGACTTCTGTGACCATATTCTTCCCACAGAAATGAGTGTAGATTGCACTAACCAGAAAGCGCAATGGTAATGCGCATTTGAGTGTTAACCAACTCCTGGTCATCCGGCTAATGGTACTGGAACTGGATCATAGAGCGTGGTCATCTGGCCTGCATCAGCTGGGCAAACATCACAACCTCAGGGTCTCCAGATAGCAGAGGACGTGTAGTCGTTTCACCACCGGGGGGAGTCTAACCAATCATGTATAGTGAGCAGCTGGTAGCAGGGAATTCCAAAATGGCCGCCGGCCGTCCACAGGGGCCATGCAGTGTGACGTCACAGGGTATAGAGCACCTCACTAACGCGTTTCGTGCAATGGCACGTTATCCACGTTAGCTCTATACCCTGTGACGTCACACTGCATGGCCCCTGTGGACGGCCGGCGGCCATTTTGGAATTCCCTGCTACCAGCTGCTCACTATACATGATTGGTTAGACTCCCCCCGGTGGTGAAACGACTACACGTCCTCTGCTATCTGGAGACCCTGAGGTTGTGATGTTTGCTCAGCTGATGCAGGCCAGATGACCACTCTCTATGATCCAGTTCCAGTACCATTAGCCGGATGACCAGGAGTTGGTTAACACTCAAATGCGCATTACCATTGCGCTTTCTGGTTAGTGCAATCTACACTCGTTTCTGTGGGAAGAATATGGTCACAGAAGTCACTTATTGTGTCACCCTTTTACCTTGAAATTGGTTTACATCATACACCGCAAGAACACTCTTGTTGAAGATTTTGATTTATTTATTTATTCATCATCATTATTATCCCTGGACTTTTAGAATAATTTCCTAAATCTATTTTCAATATTAAGTGGTGTTCATTTTACCATTCACTATATGCACTTTTATTATATGCACCGTATGAGGATTTGCATGCAATATTATGTTTACTAGCGCTGCATGGTTGTTTGTTACATTTTAGTTTGAGGCTCCTGGTGTTTGCCTTTCATGCAAGTCGCTTTTTGGTTGTTTATCCAGCGCTCGTATCTTTTCTGTTTTCATATCAGTATATATATCCGGCATGATCTTTTTCCCCCATTGAGATCTGATGTGTTTTCAAAGTGTTCCTTTAATTTTCTGAACAGTGTATTTATTACAGTTTGATTTGCAGTTGTGATTTTTATTTATTTTTATGTTATATTCCACATTTTAAAGTTTTTTGTTTGGGGTTAACCATTATCTGTAAAACCCACATTTTTGATGTACTAGCTAAGAGGCACTTTATCATTTTATCTAAAAATATTTGGGCAAAGCAGATCAACTCATTAGCAACTTAGCAATCCTTGGATCCTTTTTATGGATTTAAAAAGGTCTGGTGAAAGCAGGAGTTTTATTTTATCTTTGTTTAGCCCAGAATCTGTGAAACTGAACACAGGTTATATTGAGCACCCCCTCTCCCCCAACCACTGATGCCCACATACTAATGGAAAGGGGAAGCACAGAGAAGGTGCTGTTATTTCTTCTCTATTAAGTATAACTAAAGGCAAAACTTTTTTTTTTTAGCTTCGGATAGAGTGAAGAGGGATTAGAACCTCAGTCTGCAGTCTGTGACCCCATTAAGGAGATTCACCCTCTCTATTTGTCCTGTTTACCATTCTCGAATGTGAAAGTAAAAGAAAATCCAAAATTTTGGGTTGTCCCCAGAAAAATAATAAAGGAGAAATCTTCCAATTAATTATTCCACTTAATTATTCCAATTATGTTTTGTGGGGTGCCAGGTAATAATACTTTTTCTTTTTTTTTAACTTTTTTTACACCACCACAGTGGATACTGGATTTTATGAACTGTAGCACACAGAAGTCAGAGAGAACTGCTCTGTTCAGTTCGTGTCTGCCTGGAGGTACAACATTGCTGACCAGAGCTGTGTGTGTGACACACGCCATTAGCGTGAAGGGGCTGTCCTGTTCACATAAACATATCGGTTGTCTGTAGGTGAAGGCTATGTGATGGATGGATGGCCGAACTATATTATTATAAACATGATCCCCAACTATTCAAACTTTTCTCACCGTTAAACCATGGCATTATAGGTACATTTGTGTATTTACCAGTTCTGGACCATTGAACAGCATGTGTTTCCTTTCACTTTTATAAATCAGTCTACTCATAAAAACTGTTTAGAATAGTGTCGTGTTTGGGTTTTTTCTTGTGTTTTTTTTTTTTTTTTAATAAAAATAGAGAATGTGATTGGTCAGTGTGCTTTTATGTATGAGACCAAATCAGTGTACAAAGATTAATCCTAATATTCTTTAATTGTATTTCTACATAGATTTTAAACTCCATCACAGAAGAGGCTTTAGGTCACTCTGGGACTTTTCGCAGCCCCTTGGATCAAATGGACTTCATTTTACAGAAGTTCAAAGACAGTACGTTAAAGATATATGCTGTATTAATCATTATCAATGAACATAAATGTATCGTCTTTCCAGCAAACTATTGTGTAGAATCAGTAAGGTACTCTGCACAATGTACAGCTATAGGAATGGAAAAATGTTGCTTTCTCCAGCTACCTAACCAGAAAGGAACCCATAGAGTTGTGTGGATTCACAAGTAGATCACCATTCATATTCTATGTAGAGATCTAAATATATGCGTCATTAGAAACCAGAATGTATTTGATTGGGTCAATTTTCTGTAATTAAACAGTTCTCACTTTAAAACTTTAGCTGTCCATAGAAAGATAGAACTGTTACTGAGAACATCCACTACAGTGTTTACTCTGTGTTGGATAGAATGTGATTGTGGAGTTCACGTGTCAAAAAGATTGTCCAGTTTCTTTCTTTTTATTTTTTCTTGGAAAACATGACAAGAACATCTAATACTTACATATGCCTTGGGCCTTGTTCAAAAGTGACTTTATACTACTGGTTTATCACAAGAGATCCTTAAATATCTTGCTTGGTTTAGAGAGCCAGCCCATGCATTACCTATTTAGCTTTGTACACTTGAGAATTCGTCTGGTTGCTGTTGCCTGTAAAGCTAGAAAAGAGACATTTAATTCAGTTTTGTGTTTATTAATAAATGACCAAATTTATGTTTTAAATACAACTAGTATTAATCCTTTTACTGTCATATGTCAGTGGCAGGTGGGGGGTTCTATACACACTCCTGGCTGCTGTAGCATTATAAATCTGCCACGCCAACTCTTGGCTGTCATATGGTAGTAATCTGGTGGCTGTACAGCTGCCAGTCACTTTCACGCACCTTCATTACATACATGCTTCCCCCCCCCAGCTTCCCCCCAAGGTGCCACAGGGTAGAGGAGAGAGACCAGCAAATATCTGTCCATTGATGTCCCTACCTAGTAGGAACCTGGAATTGGCATGCAATACTGACTTCTGGGTTTGGCTGTTCTTTTGCCTTGCCGCAATATGCACTCCATTAGCTCCAGGGGAGACTTTAGGTGTCTGATGTGTCAATAAATAGTACCCGTTGAAACAAAATTGTATCACATAGGAGACTTTAGGTATTGATCACTTGCAATCTACTGCACAGCAGCATTCAGACTAGGAGAGGGAGGGGCAGGAGTAGGACTCACTCAGGTGTGATAGATGTAAATGTGGTGACAGTGAACATTCTGATAGAAGAATTAAACAATGAGCAGACGGATGACCTCAGTAAACTGTGGCTGCTCTTCTCGCTCCAGTCAGCAGGTTTGGGGTGGAGAGTGGAAACCACTGTGCCCCATTGAAAGTATAGAACTGCAATTAAGAAAATGGTGTCATCAACCTGGCTGTGCTGTGTGGCAGGGCTGTGAAAATCTTAGTGCTGGATGGATATAATTACATAATCCGTCAGCAGGTAAGGGCCTGTGTTGATGGGCTTTTGTTCAAGTTCCCATTCCCATACAAGTCTATGAGAATGTAAATCCTACTTGAAGTGGATCACCTGCAGGTGAAATTAATTCTTCATGATCTGGGTCAAAACTGATGCCATTGACACAAGTCCAACACCTATCAATACGAGCCTTAAAACGGCTCTACAATATATGTATTTAATTTGTGTATTTAGCTGTTAACCTGGAATTCAACTTTGATTTCAGTGCTAGCAGGTCACCTTTTTCCTTTACGGAAACAGATGGTTTGGGTTTATCTGTTTTCATGCTAACATTGTAATGAACAAGAATAATTTGTGTTCTTTTCTAATAATCTTGAGTCATTTTTCCATATTTATGTATTTGAAGCTTTTACTATGTTACATAACTACAGCAGCTGCCTGTCTGGTCAGTGGCATTTTCATAATGAGTTAGTTCATTTTGTGTTATCAGAGCTGTTCACCGTGGATGGGTGCTTAATGAGCTGTTGATTTGTAAGACGGTTTTCTTTGCTGTCTGCTACCTAAAAATATGATTCAGACCGCAGTTTTTACACTGAAAATAAGGTCATTGTGGAATTAAAACCAGTCAACAATGTGTTTTTTAACATTTACTTTCTGATGCTAAATGTTAATTCACTCAGACACTGCGTACAGTCATTGCTTGGTTTTAATATCTTAATATCATACAGAAAACATGTTGTTGCATTGAGCTTTCTTTCCTTTCTTCACCTGATGATCTAGCCAGTAACTGATCCAATGGAGTGAAGCTACCTTTGAACGACAGCATTGTCTGCCTGTGGGGAGGATAGTGTTAGATGCACCAGCAGATTTAGATGGATTTGACTAACAAATTAAAGCTGAACTCCAGGAAACGCTTAGACTGGGTTCACACCGGTGTGCTGTGTTTTGGCCGCAGCACGGGTGTATGCACGGTTTGCGTATGTTTTTACATGTGTTTTTAGCCACAGTCTCGTGGACTTCTATTAGCTTGCAGCAAAAATACGCAACCTAATAGAAGTCAATGGGACTGCAGCTAAAAACGCATGCAAAATACCCATAGACCAGGCATTCACACTGGCGCTTCTGCCAAAACACAGCATGCCAGTGTGAACCTGGGCCTTAGGCAGTTACAGCACTGTTTTTTTGTTTTGTTTTTTTTTTCCCTTTTTGTGATAAATGTTTTACATAAATCCAATAAAAGATTATCATTTTTAGCATCCCAGCCATTCTTAAATGTTTTTTCTCAACCCTCTAACTGCCACTTTTAGCTGGACAGCTTGGTCTGTTAAAGGAAGAAGAACAGACTGGCTGGATCACCCAGCAAAAATAAAGGGAAAGAAAACTAATGCAGTCAACCCAATTAAAGTGATTCTAAAGTCAAAGGGTTCTATACCTTACTCTCTTTATTAAGGTAATAAACCGTCCACTGCCTGTTCTTCCCTCAAGCCATCCTTAAACACTTACGCCTGGTACACACAGGCAGTTTTTTTCATTCAACCCAGTGGGTGAATGAAAAAAACTGAGGTGCTCACTGTATTAACTATGTGATGTTAGTACAGTGATCTCTTTCCCATACCCTGCCCCCAAAGCACACGGCTCAGCGCTTGCAGCCTGTTTTTCCAGCATGCCTATTCGACAGAAGCCGGACAGGCTGCTGTACACTGTCTGAATGTCGGACGGTTTCTGTTGAACTGGCCGATAGCGAACGATATTTAGCCTGTGTGTACCAGGCTTTATTGGAGTCCTCCACTGATCAGTGGATCAGGGGTGGAATGTCAGGCTTCTGCAGACAAGCTCTGCAGCTTTCAACCTGTGCCTCCATACAGGCTGTCAGTTTCAAATCTTGCAGGGCTTGTGAATGAACTACAGGGGAGCTCATCAGCGCCCTTGCAGTTCATTGCAAACTACATGCGGTCTGCCACAGTGGCTGACTGTACTTATAGTTTATTCACCTGAAACACTGAATGAATGAATCAGCCATGTGGCCGGAGCCCTGCACTTCTGTGCTTTTTTTGAATTGTGACAGTAGGTGCAGGAAGAACACCACTCGCCTGCTGTCACACTGAGGGAGGGATTGGGGGAAGAGGCTGCTGGAGCTGGAAGATGTTACATTTTCCACCCTAAATATTGGTGGAACATGTAACCTGTTCCAAAAGGTGAACTTATTCTTTAAGGACTGGTAAGCTGCTTTTTTTTTTGTTTTTGTTTTTTTTTGCTTAATTCTATTTTTAAATATCATATTTGTCAAATTACACTTCCCTCTTTTTTTTTTTTTTCCTTTCAGATTGCTCCTTGGTACTTTATCTTCTCATACATAATTTGGACAGTCATATGTTAAGAGGAGACAAAAGTCAACAGGTCCTTGGACAACTGGCTTCAATCTCTAACATTCACCTTCTTGCATCTATTGATCATATTAATGCTCCTTTAAGTAAGTGTTTTTTTTGTTTTTGTTTTTTTGTTTTTTTTATATCAGATATATTTTTAGTGGCGAGTCCAGGGTCGCCTTCCACTTCCTGCACCAAGATGATAAGTCATGTAAAGCTGTGCCATGTGTGAAGTTCTTCTCTATATTCACAAATGTCTGACACAGATGAGCTCTTGTTGCAGGCTTTCTCTCTATAACCTGCTACAAAGTTAGTTATGGTTTCTGCGGAAACTGAGGAAATGTTTTTTTCCTGCCTACAACAGACATACCCTATGAAAAGTCACTTACTGGTGTAACAGGGTGGCCCTTCTCAAAGTAAATTTGTCAAAAGCCTGGATGGCATGCCAGCATAGTATAGTGCAATAGTAACTTGTATTAAGAAAAAAATCTGTCTTACATGTTCAGATCTTTCAGAGCGAATTCACACTGACACTCTCTGAAACCACAGAGCGGTCAAAGCAATTCACTGCTATGGCCACTCTGTGTTGCCAGCTGCTAGGGGGCAGTGTATTGTGGAATTTTTGTTTGTTTTGTACAAGCTTTATTTGAAGTGTACAAAACCTACACTTCATTCACTGCAATGTTGGACAGTGTGATGCACTGCCCGACATTGCAGGGTAATTCAAGCCGGTGTGCTGCAATAAAATGCAGGCCAGAGGGGAGATCTGGGGTCTAATAGACCACTTCGGTATAACCATAACCTGAAGATGACATGATGTCCCTATTGGTGGGAAGTGGTTAAAATACTGAAATGCCTGTTTTGTATTGGAGAAAAATCCTGCATTTGAATATGCATATTCGTATTATAGGACAAGTAATTATATCTGTAACTCTGCTCCATTTCATTGTGTGCTCATTCTGTTATTCAGCTGGTCATTGGAAGATGTGAACAGTACTACACAGACTGAACTAGTTCACAGGGGGAGATTCGAGGTTTTATTGTCAAAGCCTATTTGAACAAGCTGATTTTATAGAGGCTCATTGGCCACCATGCACAGCTGCACAATAATTTGAGTTCTCCAGTTTTAGTAAATTTCCCCCACAGTGTTCTGTTTAGCAGTTATAAAAACTCAGCACTTCTTTTTTCAGTGTGGGATCAGTCAAAGCAAAGCCTGTATAATTGGCTATGGTATGAAACTACAACATACAGCTCCTATGTGGAAGAGACATCCTATGAAAACTCATTGCTGGTTAAACGTTCTGGAGCTCTGGCCCTTAGCTCCCTTACTCATGTGATGCGCAGTCTTACCCCAAATGCCAGGTGAGAAAAATCTGCTACATTTTAATCTACTACATTTTAGCCATATTGTTACAGTCCTGCACAAGCTTTTCTAATATTTCTGGTCACAGAGCTGTTTAGATCTCTAAATATAATCTGTTAACAATTCCGTCTCAATATCTTCAGCTTGGCGCAATCTGTTTATGTGGAGATAAGCTGATTTCGTAGGCAAACCATCTAGAAAAAAAGTTATTCCACCGCAACCACTATTGTAATAACATGATTGACAAGTGAGGTGCAAGAATTAAACCCCATAGGGATTTTTTTTTTCTCTTAGACTCGTTCATCTATAATAGGAGTCTCCAAACTTTTTTCTAACAAAGGGCCAGTTTACTTTTCTTCAGAATTTAGGAGGGCCAGATTGTGACCTGGTGGGGGTAGAAAATGTCCCGGGCCCAGAATCCTTGAGAATAAACATGGCCTCGGGGTTGGCAGTGAGTTACAGAAGGAGTAGTGCCCCTTTATTGGTATTAGTAGGCGGAATAGTATCCCATCATTGGTATCAGTGGAAGAAACAGTGCCCTACTGTTGGGGTCACTGCGAGGAATAGTGCCCGAAGGGCTGTATAAAGGCTAGCAAAGGGCCACAGTTTGGAGCCCTAAACTATAATGTGCTGAGGAGGGGCCACATAGGTGCTAATTTTTAAAAAAGTTTCTACATACTTAAAACTTTCGATACCTCATATACCGGAAGCTGTGCAGTGGGCTTTTCTTGCCAAGTCAGGATATAAACTGCTTCTCAATTTTCTGTGTGGCTCAGTATGTTGCAAAGTGTATGGCAATATACCCAGTGTAAATAAAGGTGAAAAAAATGTGTACACACATCTTTTAGCACCAACTAGTTCCATAAGAGCTTATTCACACTGGACATATTGTCATGCATTTTGCCACATATTCGGCTACAGGCACAGTACACGTACACATGTAAATCTATTGTTTTACCACAGGTCTCATTTCCGTTAATGTTTTGCCCTCTGTGGTCCCGTTCATGTGTATCAAATAGGTTCTTTCAAGACCTCTCTGTAATGTTTTTAAAATGATGTGTATTTCTTTGCAGTTGCAGATTTGAGTGACCTTTTATGTTTTAAAGCAAACCTGTCAGGAAAAAAATCTGCCTCTACTAGACATTCTCCTTTATTCTCCCACTGCTCAGATCGCTGTTGACACAGTGTAAAAATCACAGTACTGTCTGGTATGTGGAAGCATGCTGCATACCTCTCCATAATGCTGCTATAGGAGATCACCAAGCCCAAAAGCTGTCACAGTGAAGGGGGTAGGTTCAATGAAGCTTGATACTAGGTATGGTTGACAATTGTCATTGGCTTTGTGGGGGAGCAGAGGTGCCCTAGGGTGGATTAGTTGTGTAGTGACAAGTTGTCTTTGAAGTATTTGTAAATCCTTATGCAAAACAGAGATTTCCTACGCTTCGTGCATAAATATGTGGCAACAGCAATAATTAAATATTTGAATTGCTAGATATCAAAACATACTTCTCACTAAATAGATGCACTGTCAACTTAACCACTTGGCTTCGAGAGGATTTACATCCCCCCCCCTCCCCCCTTCCTGACCAGGCCACTTTTTGTGATACGGCGCTGCGTTACTTTAACTGCCAATTGTGCAGTCATGCAATTCATGTCCTTTTTTTCCCACAAACAGAACTTTCTTTTGGTGGTATTTGATCACCTGTGTTTTTTGTTTTTGTTTTTTTGCGCTATAAACAAAAAAGACCAACCATTTTTGAAGACAAAAATTTTTTTTTTGACTTTTTGCTATAAAACATATCAAGCAAAAAAATTTTAATAGTCAAATTGTGTCATAAATTTAGGCCAAAAGGTATTCTGCTACATGTCTTTGCTGAAAAAAAAAATCCCAACACGTGTAAATTAATTGGTTTATTTGAAAGTTATAGCGTCTACAAATGGGGGTATATATACTGGAATTTAAAAAATATTTTAATAGTAATGGAGGCGATCAGCGACTTATAGTGGGACTGCGGCAGGCACGCTGACACTGGGTGGGAACTGGCTAACTGCCATTGACATCCCAATGACACTAATACAATGATTAGTGCTAATAAAAAGCACTGACACTTTACTAATGACACTGGGCAGGAAGGGGTTAACATCTGGGGCAATCAAAGGGTTTACTGTGTGTGTTGTGTGTCTTTTACTAGGCAAACATGCTGCTGTGTATTTCTCTGCTGTGCAAATACACAGAGAAATACACAGCAACATGTATAATGTTATTGCTGGCAGGAGAGAGACCTGTGTTTTACACACCGGTCTCATCCCTGTCACTGTTTGCTGGTGGGGAATTTCCGACCGGGACCAATGGCGGAAATGCAAATCACGTGTATATATACATGATTTTGCGCAGCCCCGCTGCCCTATAGCAGTATTTCTGTTTATAGGGGGGAGGGGAAGTGGTTAAGGCACTATTCATACTAATGTAGATACAACACTGTATTGTTAATAACGTTAGTGCAACTATATGAAGAAAATTAAGATTAAAAACCATCAAAGTTTAATAAGCAAATAGTCCCAAAGTTGACAATATTGAACTGTGAATCAATTGCAGTGATAAATGCTCTCCAATTGAATGACATCAGTGCTCACACACTCCTTACCAGATGGAGAGATCTCAATAAGCAGAGATCAGTTGCTCTTTGCTGTGATACAACCACAGTATCCCCAATGGTAAATCTGGTTCGACATGGCTCCAGACAGATGGAAAGACTGCAACACATAGACATGAAATTTGCCTCGTGGTGGCCCAGCCACAATATTTTTAACAGATACTCGTCTGCTATGGCTTCATGCATATGGCATATTATCAGGGAAGGATGACCGTGTGGTGGAAACACAATGAGCGTAATCCAGACATCTTCTTGGTTTTTGCATACTGTGATTTTCACATTTAACTCATGTGAGTGGATTACTGCAATATATTTTCCCGAGTCATCTTCTAGGACAGCTCACTTGAGAGATAGGGCTCCTCCCAGGAAACACCCGCTCCACCTTTTTTTTTTTTTCCCCTTTATAGGCGTCCTCTCTCCCATTGGCCCCCAGTTTTAGTGTTTCCTCCGGCCAGGAAGGAGCTACGCCCGTTTTTTATTTTTTATCTGGGCTCTCTGGCGGAGTACAGAGGGTCCCTGGCTGGGGCCCCCCCTTCCTCCAAGCAAGGCAGGGGCTTTGTGAGGGGGGGGACCTTTCAGCCAGTTTCACCAGGGATGCCCGTTGTGGGGTGGGGGCGTCGGCCCCAGATGGTCCCAGCGGGGCTCTCCAGGGGGGTAGAGCCCGCTCCGCCGACCGAGGCATTGGTGCCTTTCCCTGGGGGTTCAGGTAAGTCTTACCTGCTCCTGGATCCCGGCAGCATGGCCAGGAGGCTCGGCTGCGGTGGGTCTGGACGCTGCGATCTCGTCACTTCCGGGCGCCGGGTGTCGTCACTTCCGGGCGCCGGGTGTCGTCACTTCCGGGCGCCGGGTGTCGTCACTTCCGGCGCAGGAGCAGGGAACGGCCGCCGCCATCTTGGAAATGGGCGGCGGGCCGTGGAAGGAACCCGTGCCACGGCCGCTTCTCCACCGGCGGCCGTGAGAGGGGGGATCGCAGGGGGGGGGCGGAGCCCACCAGCCCCTGAAAAAACCGTCGCACCGAGGCAGAGTCTGCGGCGGCATGGAGGCAGATCTGTCAGGAGCGGGGGAGGCCTGCAGTAAGGTAAGGGCCTTGTTTGGCAAACTTCCTTTTGTTTTTACCCCCCTCCTCCCCCCCCCCCCCTCTTCCCCCCCCCCCCTCCCCGGGATGATTGGGTACCCCCCACGCACACACAGCCCCCCTCTCCCCCCCCCCCCCCCCAGGCCCACAGCTGGAGCTTGCACAGTGGCACAGGGGGGGAGGCGTTGCTGTTACAGACGCATGAACGCGTGTATCTCCTTGTCCCCAGATGGGCCCACAGGAGGAGGATAGAGGGGAGAAAGAAGCTCCTTGTGAGCAGAAAAAGAAGTGTGCCACTTGTAGGAAGAAACTGGCGAGCTCCTGGAGGAAGCAGCTCTGCCAGGGGTGCATAGACAAGCTCATCAAGAAGGAGTCTGGATCTCTTTTTAAAGACTTCCTACAGAATATGACACAAGAGATGTCCAAGACATTTCAAAGCTTCAGAGAACAGAAGCCGGGACCGGCCCAGGATGAGCCCCAACCGGGCACTTCTGGCACCCAAGGGGGGAAAAAGAGGAAGCTGGTAGCGCCGGTAAGGGACTGGGAGGACGAACAGTCGGACACCTCAGACTCGGAGGAGGGTGAGATTGAGGCTCAGGGCCCAAAGGCAGACAGGTTCCTTTTTCAGGTGGAAGACACGGAGGACCTGCTAAAGGTGATCTATGAGACCCTGGATCTGGAGGAGGAACAGCAGGACCTCTCCCTCCACGACCAACTGTACGCAGGGCTACAGGCAAAAAGCAGCCGTACATTCCCAGTACACCCTGCCCTATGGTCCACGATCAGGAGAGAATGGGAAGAGCCAGAGAAGAAGGCTTTCCTTCCCAAGAACCTCAAGAGACGTTTTCCCTTTAAGGAGGAAGATGCCTCGGTTTGGGAGACTTGCCCAAAACCAGACGCCCCTCTCTCGAGGATCTCGAAGGACACGGATCTGTCCTTTGAAGACGGTGGGTCCCTAAAAGACCCGATGGATCGGAAAGCGGACGCCTTCCTGAAGAGGGCATGGGAAGCGTCCGCAGTGAATTTTAAACCTGCAGTGGCAACGACCTGTGTGTCCAGAACCCTGGATGTGTGGTTGGGGCAGTTCCGTTCGCATCTGGAACAAGGCACTCCGGGGGAAGAGATTCTGAAGTCCCTTCCGGTGCTGGAGAAAGCGGTAGCCTTCATCGCGGACGCATCAGCAGAGACCATCAGACTCTCTGCTAGATCTACAGCGCTCATAAACACGGCAAGGAGGGCTATCTGGCTGAAATCGTGGCAGGGGGATCTGGCCTCCAAATCTAAACTCTGTGGCCTGCCGTTTGAGGGTAAACTCCTTTTCGGCCCAGAGCTGAATTCAGTCCTGGAAAGGTCGGCCGACAGGAAAAAGAGCTTCCCGGTCCCCAGCAGGCAGGTTGGACGGAAGGGGTTTCGCCCATCCAGGCGATACGCGTCAAGGGAAGCTAGGTTCCAAACCCAGCGCCCAGGCTGGGGCGCAAGAAGAGGCAGGAACGAGCCGAGAGGCAGGGGAGGTTTCCTTTTCAACCCCGGCCAGAATAGACCCAAAACCCAGCCGAAGTGACTGGAGAGGCCAGGTGGGAGCGAGACTGGGGCGCTTCCACGCACAATGGCTAAGGATAACCCAGAACACCTACATTCTGGAGGCCATCCACAGGGGGTACAGAATAGAGTTCACAAGGGCCCCCCCTCAGCGATTCTTTGCAACACCCCTGCCAAAGGACAGGGCTATGGCGGATGCGCTGGTGGACCTCCTACAAAATATGCTCAGTCAAAACGTTATCTGCCAGTTGAGAGAAGAGGAAAGGGGAAGTGGATTCTTCTCCCATTTCTTTCTAAGGAAAAAACCGTCAGGTACTTACAGGATGATATTGAATCTGCGGAAGGTGAACGAGTTCGTGAGGCCCAGCAAATTCCGTATGGAATCCATATACACGGTGAAGGAACTCCTTTCACCTGGGGTGTTCATGGCCTCGATAGATCTGCAAGACGCATACCTACATGTCCCGATAAGAGAAGATTCCAGGAGATTCCTGAGGTTTGCGCTGGAAGGAGAAAAGGGTCCGGTGCTATTTCAGTTCAACACACTCCCCTTCGGCCTGTCGTCGGCCCCGAGGATATTCACCAAGATTTTAGCGGAGCCTTTAAGAGTTTTGAGACTGGAAGGGATAAACATTATCCCCTATTTGGACGACCTGCTTGTATTTGCGGACACAGAGGGAGGCCTGAGATCGCACATCGAACGTACGATATCTTTTCTGGAAAGTCTGGGGTGGCTTATCAACAAGGAGAAGTCACAGCTAACCCCCTCCAAGAGGATTACGTACTTGGGGTACGTCCTGGACTCCGCACAGGCCCGATCGTACCTAACATCAGAAAAAGCCCTCAACCTGCGGCAGGACACAAGGGCCCTCCGGAGGATGTCGACCTGCACGGTCAGGACCGCGATGAGAATAATCGGGCGGATGACAGCGGCAATTCCAGGGGTGCAATGGGCGCAACTTCACTCCAGGGTGCTGCAAAATCACACCCTTTCCCACTGGGACGGCAGCCGAGCAGGTCTGAGTTCCAGGATCCGCATCACGCACGAAGTGAAGGAATCGCTAAGGTGGTGGGGAAGCAGCCTCACCTTGGAACGAGGAAGAAGTTGGAGGCTGGCCAACCCACTGCGGATCACCACGGATGCAAGCATGACTGGTTGGGGCGCCCATATGGAAGACGGCCTGGCCCAGGGCACGTGGAGTGCAGTAGACTCCAGCAGGTCGTCAAATTACAGGGAGCTGCTGGCAGTTTTCAAGGCACTTACGGCCTTTCAGGAAAAGATAAGGGGGAGAGGTGTCCAGATTCTCTCCGACAATACCACTGCAGTGGCGTATTTGAACAGGCAGGGAGGCACAAGGTCCCCAAGGCTGATGGAGTTGGCCGGATCCCTCCTGAGCTGGGCGGAGGAAAACCTGGAGTTCATCACGGCAGTACATCTGAAAGGGGACCTGAACCAGTTGGCGGATCAACTGAGCCGAAGAGAGGTCATCCAGACAGAATGGTGCCTCAGCCAGTCAGCGTTCGATCAGATTTGCGCCAGGTGGGGCTCCCCCTCTATCGATCTATTTGCCAACGGCCAGAACACAAAGCGGGAAAGGTACTTCTGCCTGCAGAAAGACCCCAAAAGCGAGGGGATAGATGCGCTAGCCCAGCAGTGGGAAGGAGACCTCCTTTATGCCTTCCCTCCATTCAGACTACTGCCGAAGGTGATTCAGAAGATCCGGGTGTCTCAAGCCAAAGTTATTCTGATCGCGCCATTCTGGCCCAAGAGATCTTGGTTCTCCCGGTTGAAGGAGCTCAGTTTAGCAGACCCTTGGATGATACCACCCACGCGCGATTTACTCAACCAAGGGAGGGTGATGCATCCTCATCCAGAAAGGCTGTCCTTAGCGGCGTGGCTTCTGAGCGGGACAGGCTAGCGGAAAAGGGGCTCTCGGCAAGAGTGGTCGCCACCCTTTTGGATGGCCGGAAGAGGTCGACGAACGCCTTGTACGACAAGGTCTGGAAGAAGTTTTCCGCCTGGAAGGTCAGAAACGAAGCACCGGGCACGCCCATTTTGCATACAGTTCTTGAATTCCTTCAAGCAGGGGCGGATAAGAGTCTGGCCGCCAATACCCTCAAAGTACAGGTAGCGGCTCTGTCGAACTTTCTCGAGCTGAGGTTGGCGGCAGACCCATTAGTAATCAGATTCCTGAGGGCTATCTCCAGGCGCCGTGCCCCGTCCTTGCCAAAACTTCCATCATGGGACCTGGGCACAGTCCTGAAGAGCTTTCAGCGGGGGCCTTTCGAACCGCTGGATGAATGTTCGCTCAGATCTTTGACTCTTAAAACCATCCTCCTCACGGCACTAGTTTCTGCCCGCAGGGTCAGCGAGTTGCATGCCCTTTCAGTGATCGAGCCGTACTGCACCATCTTATTGGATAGAATCATCCTCCGCACGGACGCGGCCTTCCTACCTAAGGTCGCGTCACACTTCCATAGATCTCAGGAAATAGTAATACCTTCCCTGGAGGCCGATCCGGGCAGCGCGGAGGACTGTAGCAGGTTAGACGTAAGACGGTGTTTGATCACGTACATCGAACGCACAAAGACATGGAGACGCTCGTCCCGGCTTTTCGTCCTATTCCAGGGACCAAGGAAGGGGGACGGTGCCTCCAAGGGCACCATCGCCAGATGGATCAGAGAGGCAGTTTCGGAAGGTTACAAGTCGGCAGGCCTGTCACCACCGCCCGGCCTAAAAGCCCACGCCACAAGGACCACTGCGGCCTCCTGGGCGGAAAAAGGGGGGGCCTCCCCCGGACAGATCTGCAGAGCCGCGACGTGGTCCAGTTTCGCCACCTTCACTAAACATTACAGGCTGGATCTGATCGGCAGCAAGGAACAGGCATTTGGCAAGAAGGTCCTAGAAGCAGGGTGCCCGCCCTAATGTACGTATTTCTATTCTACTCCTCTCAAGTGAGCTGTCCTAGAAGATGACTCGGGAAAACGCAGTTATTTACCTGTTAACTGTATTTCCAGGAATCTTCTAGGACAGCGTAACTCCCCCCCGATTACTGTTTGATCACACGATTATGTGCAGGTATGTTGCGAACCTATGGGGGATATCTTTATTACTGGTTTTCTTCTTTGTTTTTCTCCTAGGCCTTCGGTCATATTCTTATACTGGGGGCCAATGGGAGAGAGGACGCCTATAAAGGGGGAAAAAAAAAAAAGGTGGAGCGGGTGTTTCCTGGGAGGAGCCCTATCTCTCAAGTGAGCTGTCCTAGAAGATTCCTGGAAATACAGTTAACAGGTAAATAACTGCGGTTTTATGATTTTAAGATTTGCTACACTGGGAGTTAGCCCTTTTTACTGTCTTTGCCTCATATGCCATTTGAATGGAGCCATAGCAAACCTAAATAGCTATGGGAGATATTGTGGCTGGGTCACCACAAGGCACATTTTGATCTCTATATGCTGCAGCCTTTCCACCTGTCTGGAGTCCTATCAAACTTGAATTGCTGTTGGGGATATTGTGGCTGTATCACAGCAGAGCACAGTTGTTCTCTATTTATTGAGATCTCTCCATCTGATAAGTAGTGTGTGAACACTGGTATCATTCACTTGGAGAGCACTTTTCATTGCGATTGATTCAATATTGTCAACATTGCGACTTTTTGCACTCTATTTCACATAGATGGACTTTTTATTGACCTTTTTATTGTTTTAATTTACAATTTGCTCCATATTTTTGCACTAAGTTTATTATACATTGTTTTATCTACATATTTAACCCCTGATCTTGTAAAACAACGTATTCAGTTTAAAATGCAAATGAAACAAACATTTGTATATACATATAAATGCCCTTATAAATACTTTTTTTTTTATGTTTTTTTTTTTTTTTTTTTTTCCCCTTTTTCATACGTGATCTCATATACCTTCTGTTCTCAGCTGCTTAAGGAGCTCAGGGAGGAGAAACTGATATTCCTAGTGAATGACTGTGGAGAGGCGGCAAGTCAGCAGAAGTCTGATCATTGGAGCAGAGCAGGCAGAGTTCCAGCATAGCTAGAGAATTGATCACACTGCGCTCTCATGCCCAGTGTGGTCAGTTTTTAATAGGAAAGCAGGACTGGCAAGAACCAGGAATTTCACACAAAAATTAATACAAAGAGAACAGGATACTATTTCATACAAATACATGGTACAGCAGGCACATATCAGGAATATGAAATGTTGGGTTTACATATTCTTTAACCACCTAGGTACCAGCATGTTTCACCCCCTTCATTAGCAGATCATTTTTCGGTTTTGAGCACTGTGATACTTTGACTGAAAATGACGTCATGCAACACTGTACCTAAATGGATTTTTTTTTTTGAGAGAGACCTATAGATCGTTCTTTGGTGATAAATAATCATGTTTTATTTTTACTATATAAAGAAAGAAAGGAAGGCTAAAAGTATTGAAAACAAAGTTTCCCTTTCTGTTATAAAATGTAGCACATTAGAATGCAAAAAAACCCTAAATGACCCCTTCTTGGAAAGTAGACACCCTAAAGTGATCTGTTGCGAAAAAAAAAATCAGTCTTTTGGAAATGCGCATAACTATGCTGGTATTAAGGGGGTTAAAACATGGAACTTGGTAAAGGTGCATGAGATACATTATATAGAAATACAGAGGGATCAAGAGAAGGGTGTAATGTACGGGTCACATACAGTGGGAGGAGGTAGTTGAAGGGGTTTATGTACAGATGTGCAGGAAAAGGAAGGTGATGGGTCAGTATACAGGTCATATCAAAGACAGGATGCATTTAACATATACTGTAGAGGGAGCGTATGACAGTAGAGGGATGGGTTTTTATCTTGTGGATGCTGATACTATATTGCATTGCTGGCTGTTGTTTCAAGATAATTTCTTTCCTCACATATTGATTAGTGTGTGAAAATAAGAGTTCTTCCTGATCACCAGCCAGTAAATGAGGCACTGCTTTTGTTTACATTTAGTGATGCTGTGATTGGTCACCAGTGATTAACTGGTACAGACCCACTCTCATTGGCTCTGTACCTATTGCCTGTAATCCACTGTGTCCAGTCAAAGTATGATCACAGGACTAGTCGTAGAAAGGAGTGCAGATCTCAGAGGACGTACCGCACGCACACACTTACACACACACTTTCCAGAACAGTGGGGAAGTGGACTGGCCTTATATGTATGTAGTGGCCGGTCATCAAGTGGTTAAAACTATTTGGCATGGTATAATTTATTACAATCAAGTTGATACTAAAAATGCTGTAGTAAATTGGACATGTACAGAGAGATGTATATAAGATTAGATGTACACTGCTCAAAAAAATTAAAGGAACACTTTGAAAACACATCAGATCTAATTGGGGTAAAATATCATGCTGGATATCTATACTGATATGGACTGGGTAATGTGTTAGGAATGTAAGGATCCCCATCGTTTGAAGGAAATGAAAATGATCAGCCTACAGAGAACTGAATTGAAAGACACCCTGAAAATCAAAGTGAAAAAATTATGCAGCAGGCAAGTCCATTTTGCTGAAATTTCATTGCAGCCACTCAAAATGGTACTCAGTAGTTAGCATGGCCCCCACATGCTTGTATGCATGCCTGACAATATCGGGGCATGCTCCTAATGAGATGACGGATGGTGTCCTGGGGTATTTCCTCCCAGATCTGGACCAGGGCATCACTGAGCTCCTGGACTGATCTGAGGTGCAATCTGGCAGTGTCGGATGGACTGAAACCTGATATCCCAGATGTGTTCTATTGGATTTAGGTCAGGTTAGCGTGGGGGCCATTCAATGGTATCAATTCCTTCATCCTCCAGGAAATACCTGCATATTCTTGCTACATGAGGCCGGGCATTGTCGTTCACCAGGAGGAACCCAGGACCCACTGCACCAGTGTAGGGTCTGACAATGGGTCCAAGGATTTCATCCCGATACCTAATGGCAGTCAGGGTGCCATTGCTTAGCTGTAGAGGTCTGTGTGTCCCTCCATGGATATGCCTCCCCCAGACCATCACCACTTAAACTGTCATGCTGAATGATGTTACAGGCAGTTTAACATTCTCCACAGCTTCCCCAGGTCCTTTCACGTCTGTCACATGTGCTCATGGTGAACCTGCTCTTATGTGTGAAAAGCACAGGGTGCCATTGATGGATCTGCCAATTCTGGTGTTCAGTGGCAAAGGCCAATTGAGCTCTATGGTTTCGAGCAGTGAGCACAGGGCCCACCAGAGGACGTCAGGCCCTCAGGCCACCCTCATGAAGTCTGTCTCTAATTGCTTAGTCAGAGACATTCACACTAGTAGCCTGCTGGAGGTCATTTTGTAGGGTTCTGGCCGTGCTCATCCTGTTCCTCCTTGCACAAAGGAGCAGATACCGGTCCTGCTGATGGGTTAAGGACCTTCTATTGCCCTGTCCAGCTCTCCTAGAGTAACTGCCTGTCTCATCTCCTCCATGCTCTTGAGACTGTGCCGGGAGACACCGCAAACCTTCTGGCAATGGCACGTATTGATGTGCCATCCCAGAGGAGTTGGACTGCCTATGCAACCTCTGTAGAGCCCAGTTATCGCCTCATGCTACCAGTAGTGACACAGACCCTAGCCAAATGCAAAACTAGTGAAACACAGTCAGAAGAGGTGAGTAGGGAAAAAATTGTCAGTGGCCTCCATCTGTAAAACCGGTCCTGTTTTTGGGGTTGTCTCATTGTTGCCCATCTAGTGTACCTGTTAATTTAATTAACACCAAAGCAGCTGAAACTGATTAACAACCCCTTCTTCTACTTAACTGACCAGATCAATATCCAAGGAGTTTAATTGACTTGATGCTATACTCTGATTAAAAAGTGTTCCTTAAATATTTTTGAGCAGTGTATATAAGGTTTGTTCATTGGCATCCAAATATATTTTTTAGACATTCTTTCTTTTATGGTTTTCAGAGGTATTTTCCGGCTTCTGGCAGAGTATCAGTTGGCCAACAAGGACAACCCTTCATACCAAGGTATGTGTGACCATATATATTGTGCATAAAGCAGGTAAAATAAGTATTGAAAACATCACTATTTTTCTCAGTAAATATATTTCTAAAGGTGCTATTGACATGAAATTTTCACCACATATCAGTAACAACCCATGCAATCCATACATACAAAGAAACCAAAACAAATAAGTTTAGGGATGTAAGTTATGTGTAAAAAAAAAAAAATGGAGTGACACAGGGAAAAAGTATTGAACACATGAAGAAAGGGAGGTGCAAAAAGGCATGGAAAGCCAAGACACCAGTAATTGGAAAACAATCCTGTCCCTTCTCAGTGCAAAATAATATCAGCTGGTTCAGTCTCAACTGATAGCCTATAAACCGGTATCTTATTACCAAGGTGTCACATGAAACATCTCATGATTGGTAAAAGCAAAGAGCTCACCTTTGCAACCTTATTGTTGCAAAACCTACTGATAGCATTGGTTACTGAAGGATTTCTAAACATCTGAATGTTCCTGTGAGCACTGTTGGTGCCATAATGTGGAAGTGGAAAGAACATCATTTTCACCATGAACCGGCCACAACCAGGTACTCCTGATAATTTTTTCCACTCCGTTAGAAATCTTACCAGAACAGTTGTCCAAGAGCCAAGGACCACTTGTGGAAAGCTTCAGAAAGACCTGGAATTAGCAGGTACAATTGTTTAAAAGAAAGCAATAAGTAATGCAATCAACCACCATGGCCTATATGCATGCTCATGTGACACAGGACTCCATTACTGAAGAAAAAGCATGTTGAAACTCGTTTAAAGTTTACTGTGCAACATTTTAGACAGCCTGTGAAATACTGGGAGAATATAGTCTGGTCAGATGGGACCAAAATTAAACTCTTTGGATGCCATAGTACACGCCATGTTTGGAGGTCAAATGGCACGGCACATCTCCTCAGAAACACCATACCAACAGCAAGAAAATGACCCCAAACAAAGCCAAGGAATTCAATTGGTTTAAAAAAAATAAAATAAAGCTGCTAGAATGGCTCAGCTAATAATCTGACTTGAATCCAATAGAAAATCTATGGAAAGAACTAAAGTTCATAGAAGAGGCCCACGGAACCTTCAGGATTTGAAAATTGTGTGGAAGAATGGGCCAAAATTACACCTGGGCAATGCATGCAACTAGTTTCTCCATACAGGAGGCATCTTGAAGCTGTCATTACCAACAAAGGATTTTGTATGAAGTATAAAATAAATTTCACCATTTCAGTATATATATGTCAATACCTTTTTCCCTGTGTCATTCAATTTTATTACACATAACTTTCTTAACTTATTTGTTTTGGTTTCTTTGTATGTATGGGTCGCATTGGTTGTTACTGATGTGGTGAAAATGTAATTTCAATAGCACCTTTAGAAATATATTTACCTAGAAAAATGGTGACCTTTTCAATACTTGTTTTGCCTCCTGTAGTTAATTTCTCTCCTAATTTTGGATTAGTTCCTTTTGTGTTCAGTCCTATTTGCATGCAAGCCCATGAAAATGGAGAATTTCTAAAAGCATTGGGTGAGGGTGTCTCTTTTTCAGTGTAGTCTTTGTGTCTTATTTTGTTTTTATATTGGCATATGATCACTTTTATTTTTAATTTAAGTGATCCTTTCAGAATAAATGCATTAATAATAAAATTTAAATGATACCAGCATTTTGCCCATATGTTCTAATTTGCCATTCATTTCTGATTCATGTATATTTGCCCTCCCCAAACTCCTATTGTAGAATGAAGTCTGTGTTTTCTGGGCCAAAGCCAAAATGACCCTTCATTTTAAATTGGCTAAATACATTCCAGATGCATCAAAACAATAGTTGTTCAATGTCTTACAGCTTTTCTTTTTGAAGCTGCTACAGCCTGAGTTAAAGAACAAAACAAAAAAAAAAACAGTACTTGGTGTTTAACGCTATACAGGTTTCTCCTGGTTGTGAGGACATTATCAAACTCCCCTCCAATTTCTGGTAATACAAGATTTGACTATTACCATGTACAGCTGACAGTTACTGAATGCCTGCTTTATGAAAGATTTTAACATTCCAGAGCAACAAAGATCTGTAAAAATACAGAATCAAGCAAAATGTTTTTGAAATTTGTAGAAGTGGAATTGTTTCAGATGGTGATGTTATTTAAATCCTATTGCATCCCTTCTTTAGGACTTTCATTTCAAGACTTTTATCAGCAATGTAGAGAAGCTTTTCTTGTCAACAGCGACTTAACATTAAGGGCTCAGCTGACTGAGTTCAGAGATCACAAATTGATACGCACAAAAAAGGTACGTTTTATGGTCTTCTGGTTGTGTGGTCCAGGCTATTTAGCTGATCGTAAAGTATACTTTCTAGTGGCAGTGGATAAGAAGTGCAGGCAGAATATTTTTAGAAGTTATGATTGCTACAGGAAATGTGTAAATAACAGATTTTTTTTTTTTTTGCCATATGATGCCCTGTGTTCAATACAGAGATGATTGGAGGTCAGAAAATAGCCAATGAGGGCTGTCAAATTCCGTGCAGGGAGTAAATTACATGTTCTGGAACCTACCTGCCTGTATTAGGGCAGTCTAAAGCATGGTACAAACTCAGCAGCCTGCGAGGAGGCCTCTGTACTAACTATGCAATTTTAGTACAGCGATATCCTCGCTGAGCTAATGTGTTCTGACAGGGGACCACCCCCACCAGACTACACACGTCAGTGCTCGCAGCCATTGGCTGAGAGTGCTGATTAGATGCCTTTCAACAGAAGCTGGCCGAGAGATCGGCTTCTGTCAAACTGGGACTCGTATGCTTGGGCCGAATGTCAGCCAGTATCTACTGTACTGGCTGGTTTCAGGCCGATATTTGCCCGTATGTATGGGGCTTTAGACCTTCTTCATTTTTTACATGATCAAAATAAAGGATAGGTACATGTAACAGTTGTCAGTGTTCTCCAGAATCTACAGCTCTTAGAATAACTAACTTCCAGTTCCAGGACTGTTCTTAAGACGTACTTCTGTCTATTACACCAAAAAATGTACAATTTTTGCAGACAACGAAAGTTAAGAGTAACAGTCCAGCAAGTATATTCATTTTTTTAAAATTAAAAGTGTTTTTAGGAATGTATGTACAGTGCATTCAGAAAGTATTCAGACCCCCTTCACTTTTTTCAAGCCTGATACTACAGTTTAAAAAATGTTTTCTCTCATTAACCACTTCCCGTCCACCCTATAGTAGAAATACTGCTACAGGGCGGCATGGTTGCGCAAAATCATGTGTGTATATATACACGTGATTTTGCATTTCCGGGTAAGGGGCGTGCCCGAGCCCTACCCGCACTGCCATTTGCGTTTGTCAGTCACCGGGTCCCGGACGGTAATTGCTCGCCGGCGCCCAGTGATTTACGAAGATCTCCAACAGGGAGGAGGACTGTTTTGCTCAGCATAACCATCCAGAGCAGTGTGATTACAGTGAAACACACTGACACAGCCCCCTAGTAAAACACTCCATGCACACAGTTAACCCTTTGATTGCCCCCTCATGTTAACCCCTTCCTGCCCAGTGCCATTAGTACAGTGTCAGTGCTTTTGTTTTTCTAGCACTGATCACTGTATTGGTGTCACTGGGGATGTCTGTGACACAAAGTCAGTTCCCCCCAGTGTCAGAATGTCCGCCGCAGTCCTGCTATAAGTTGCTGATCGCCACCATTACTAGTAAAAAAAAAAATTAAATCCCAGTATATATACCGCCATTTGTAAGCTCTATAACTTGCACATAAACCAACTAATTTACAGACATTGGGATTTTTTTTTTTTTTAACAAAAGCGTAGCAGAATACATTTTGGTGTAAATTTATGACAAAATTAGATTTTTCAAATTTTTTTAAGGAGATATTTAGTGGCAAACCGTCAAAAATATTTTTTTTTTCTCAAAATTGTGGGTCTTTTTTTTTTTTTTTCTTGTAGCGCAAGAAATAAAAACCGCACAGGTGGTCAAATACCACCGAAAGAGAGCTCAATTTGTGAGGAAAAAAAGGACATAAATGTTATTTGGGTGCAGCGTTACAAAGTAACGCAGCGCCGTAACACAAAAAATGGCCTGGGGGGGGTAAAACCTCTGGAGGGCAAGTGGTTAATCTACACTCTGTACTTCATAATAACAAAGTGAAAACATTTTAGAAATGTCTGTAAATTTATTAAAAATAAAAAACTGAAATATCATATTGGACAAAGTATTCAGACGCTTTGCAACAACACTAGAAATTTAACTCCGGTGTCTCCAGTTTGTCGTGGTCATTGCTGATATGTTTCTACACCTTAATTGGAGACCGCCTGTGGTAAATTGAATTGATTGGACATGATTTGGAAAGTCACACGCCTCTCTATGAAAAGCCCGATTGCTGACAATGCATACTGTATCGGAGCAAAAGCCATGAGGTCAAAAGGAACTGTCTGCATAGCTTAGAGACAGGATTATTGCAAGGCACAGATCTGGCAAAGGCTACAAAACAATTTCTGCTGCACTGAAGGTCCCCAAAATCATAGTGGCTTCCATAATTCCCATATGGATGAAGTTTGGCACAAACAGGTGTCTTCCAAGAGCTGGTCGTTTTGGCCAAAATGATCAATCTGTGAAAAAGGGACTTGGTAAGAGAGGTAAC
This sequence comes from Staurois parvus, assembly GCF_062004578.1. Lineage (NCBI taxonomy): Eukaryota > Metazoa > Chordata > Amphibia > Anura > Ranidae > Staurois > Staurois parvus. Next base: position 4,418,827 of record NW_028317807.1, on the reverse strand, counting down.
CTAGAACCCAATGGTCCAGAGATCTTTTGTAGAGATGGGACAAAGTTCAAGAAGGCCAACCATTACTGCAGCCCTCCACCAATCTTGGCTTTATGGCAGAGTGGCTAGAAAGAAGCCTTTCCTCTGTGCAAAACACATGAGAGCACGCTTGGAGTTTGCAAAAGCTTTCTTTCTTTTCAAGTGCTGAGTATAGATAAATGAGAAAAAAAATGAATTTAAACAACTGCAGTATCAGACTGTAGCACAACAAAATTGAAAAAAGTGAAGGGGGTCTGAATACTTTCTGAATGCACTGTACATTCATTGGAAGATCTTTTTCAAGGTGGTTCTAAACACAAAAGGGTTTTTTTAACCTTAATGCATTCTTTGCATTAACAACTTAACCCCCAGGTCAATTCTGACATTTCTGTCATATATGTAAAAAATAAACATTTTTTGCTAGAAAATCACTTAGAACCCCCAAACATTATATATATATTTTTTTAACAGAGACCCTAGAGAATAAAATGGTGGGTGTTCCAATTTTTTTTGTTACACGATATTTGTGCAGCAGTTTTTCAAAAAGAAAATACACTTTAATGAATTATAGTAGTCACAAGCACAATATAATACCCGATTTTTGATAAAATATAAAAATTATGTAAATAGATACAAAATATGTCTGTGTCACTTTACCATTGCACATGCTCGTGGAACAGCAACAATCTATGGTACATTTGCCACTTGCCTACCAGGCACTTTTACCCCCTTCCTGCCTAGGCTAATTTTCACCTTTCAGCACTGTCACACTTTGAATGACAATTGTGCCGTCATGCAACACTGTACCCATATGAAATTTTTATAATTTTTTTCACATAAATAGAGGTTTATTTTTGTGGTATTTAATCACTACTTTTTTATTTTTTGCGCTCTAAATGAAAAAAATTAATCTTTCTACACAAATTTAGGCCAAAATCTACATTTCTTTGATAAAATATCCCAAGTGTTTTATTTAGTTGGTAGGAAAGTTATAGAGTTCATTAACTATGGCACAAATACCCTATAAATGACTGCTTTTCGGAAAGTAGACAGTCTGAGGTATTTAGCAAGAGACATGGCGAGTTTTTTGCAATTTGTCATTTTTTGCCTTTTTGTGGAAAAGGAAGAAATGAAAAAAAATCCACTTTTTTTTTTTTTTTTTTTTTACACATTCTGTCACCAATGCAGTACAGCATGATCATATAACTGGTACGACGGTGATCAGAGACACTGGCGACAGTATGTTTAAAGGAGAATTTAAAAAAAATACTTATTTTAAATTTTTTCCTGCTCCTTTGACCAGAGCAATACCATGTTACCATTTCATTGGTATAAGCAAGAAGTTTTACTGAAACTGATTCATTCAGTAGTTTTGTTGTGATCAGCTGTGATTGTCCACAGCTGATCACATGGTACAGATAGGCTATGATTGGCCCAGTCTGTACATATGACCAGTCACAGCTAGCAGCACAGTTGTAAGCAATGAATGACATGAAAGGAAAACATTCGTTGCTTACAACTGTCATGTGATCTGCTGTGATTGTTCACAGCGATTACATGACACTGGCAGAGGGCCAGTGTAGTGATCTGTCATCAGCCATCTCCAGTGGACACAGCCAGTGACAGATCGTGCCAGAGCGCGGGTATTAGGGATCCCGCTCGGCCATCATTGTACAATAGGTTGGGCAAGAAGGAGGTAAATTGCCATAGGCGACACTTGAACGCCTCATTCACACTATGGTGCAGAGATGTCAGTTTTTCTGTGTGCCTTCTGCACAGGCAGAAAAAAAACCCCATTGTTCTCTATGCCGTGTTCACACCACAACACTAATATAATGTGTAGATTTTTGTTTGCGCAGGAAGCTGCATTGTGTTTAAAACTGTATGTGTATGAAACATTCATGAAAACTGATCTAAATTCGTGTCTCTCCAAGTGAAATCTGCAGTTTTCCTATCAGTTTTTATGCACATGTGGTGTGAACAAGAGGTATGATTATTAAGTGTTCTTGCATGGCAAGACCACTTATTGTTATCTCACATACAGTGGGGATCGAAGGTTTGGGCACCCCAACTAAAAATTTGTATTAATGTGCATAAAGAAGCCAAGGAAAGATAAAAAAATCTCCAAAAGGCATCAAATTACAGATTAGACATTCTTATATGTCAACAAAAGTTAGATTTTATTTCCATCATTTACACTTTCAAAATAACAGAAAACAAAATAATGGCATCTGCAAAAGTTTGGGCACCCTGCAGAGTTAATATCTTGTACTGCCCCCTTTGGCAAGTATCACAGCTTGTAAACGCTTTTTGTAGCCAGCCAAGAGTCTTTCAATTCTTGTTTGAGGTATCTTTGCCCGTTCTTCCTTACAAAAGTCTTCCAGTTCTTTGAGATTTCTGGGCTGTCTGTCACGCACTGCTCTTTTAAGGTCTATCCATAGATGTTCAATTATGTTGAGGTCAGGAGATTGTGAAGGCCATGGCAAAACCTTCAGTTTACGCCTCTTGATGTAATCCCCCGTGGATTTCGAGGTGTGTTTAGGATCATTATCCATTTGTAGAAGCCATCCTCTCTTTAACTTCAGCTTTTTCACAGATGGCATCAAGTTACCATCCAAAATTTGCAGAAATTTTATCCCCACTGTATATATTCTTATTATAGCCAAATTTACCACCCTAACTCCTCCCACAGTTTTTACACTACATAAACAGTAATATACCGAAACGTGCGGATTGTTCCCAATTTGGTGTTCTATTTGTGGAACGTTTCGCCGAATGGTTCACAAAATATTGCTGTTTTTGTGGTGAAATTGGTCCCATAGGAATGAATGGCGCAATGTTCAAAACTAGAGTGGGAGCTGACAAAAGCTAGAGTGTGAGATGAAAAATCAGGACATGATTTCTAAACTGCCATCACTCCCTCATTTTCAAGCCCACCTACAAAAATCTTATATCAAAACGTTCAGCAATCCCTGCTGCCACTAAAAATAAGCCATAGTCCTGATAGTTTTCACAATATGACCATTTGTTTGAAACTCACGACGTCCATTGACATTCATTGAAACTCCACTCTAGACACCTGAAATTTGAAGGGCAATTTCTAAACTGCGACTGTGCCTTCATTTTTAATATTTCAGAGACATACTATGCATCAAAATGTAGGTCTGGGTCTTGTGATTCTCACAATAATAAAGCTCTTCACTGTAGGGTTTATAGTTTTAAAACTATCCATTTGAAGATGGCAACTGCCAGTGAAGTGAGCAACTTGGAGCAGTTTGTTTTTAACTGCTCCTCTGCCCTTGCTGTAGAGTGAGTTGCCATAGGAACCCAGGTGTGTGAGCAGCCAGCAGAGTGACAAAAGCTACTCCGCTCACTCCAGTTGTAGACTACTGGTGGAGGCAAGAACACTTCACACAATTTCCCCAGAAATTGTAGATTTTCTAGTTGCTATTGCTCTGACATTCACAGTGATACCTCACGTGTGGTGCAATCGCCGTTTACATGTGTGCGAGACTAATGTGCACATTTGCCTTTTCTTGTGAGGATGGGTGGACAGTGGTGCTTTTTTAAAAATATTGTTTTATTCTATTAAGTATTATATTTAACCACTTCAGCTCCGGAAGATTTTACCCCCTTTTTTGACCAGTCCTTTTTTTGCTATATGGTACTGCGATACTTTAACTGGTCTTCATACATTTTGACCAAAATGTATTCTGCTATATGTCTTTGAATTACAAAAAAAAAAATCCCAGTAAGTGTATATTGATTGGTTTGCGTGAATGTTATAGCACCTACAAACTATGGTGTATATATACTGGAATTTTTTTTATATACTACTAATGGCGGTGATCAGTGACTTTAATAATAGGTCTGCAATAATGCGGTGGATAATATGACACTAACTGATGCTGGGGGAAACTGACTAACTGCCACTGAAATTACCAGTGACATTAATACAGTGATCAGTGATAATACTATACACTGTCACTGTACTAATAACACTGGCTGGAAAGGAGTTAACTGCTGTTAACCAATCTCTTAGTTTCTTATCCCTGCTTTGGAGAGATGAGAAACTGAGAGATCATTCCCTTCCTGTTGTGGGCCAGTGTAATGGCATGCTGGGTGCAATAACTAAGAGCAAGTCATATACACATACTGAAATCGACAGGTAGTCACACACAGGTACTTTTAACCAGCATTTACATCATTATTTATTCTACGCATGTGAAAGACCATCTACCAATTGAACACCTGCCCTGGCACATCATAGCATTCACCCGGCACTCCAAGAAATAACAGAATCCAACTGCAATATTCTTGCACTGTCAAAACCTCCACTTTTGTTATCACACGACACAAAGGAGGATATGTTTTATAGTCATCACAATCTGCATAATAACAAACACCAATAATAATGTGAGCATTAAAGCATGAAACACACAGTATTTGACAGCATCGCCGCATAGAATTAATACATTACCAAAGCTATGTGAAGGCAGGAAGAAACCGATCCCATCAGAACCATACTGCACAGGGAGGGGGGTCATGGGTAAGCTGTATAAACGACCAATCGAGCCCATATAGCCTTGGCAAGAGTCCCAGCATCAGAGCGTCCTTGTCTGCTAGGGGGCTCTAATCGATCCCGTTTAAACTCCTGGCTTTTAAACCATTTTCCTGGCAACTTTCCCGAAATGGGCGGTCGCCACACCCACTCTAGGAGGAGCAGAAAGGTTCCGTGAGGATAACAGAGTTACGCCCAGCCACCATATTGAATCAACATCGTTCTCTAAAAAGTCACACTTTTGTTTCAGATCAGCTTCTTATCTGCCCTAAACTTATAGATTTCTAACTTCTCAAGCAAGTAGACATCTTTAAACAGGTTCTTATCTTCTAATGTGACATTATTAGATGTCATAAACACGTTCAATCCCACAAACAAGTTCTTATCTTGCTATAAGAAGTCTAATGTCTTGTGATTTGATGGTGACTGTTATTTTAGCCTAGAGAAATTGCATCAGTCATTTCTCATGCTCCTGGCATTTGGGCAACAATGCTTTATTGTAAAAATTACCCAAGAAACAAAGGGTTCAAGGCCAACACATTTCATAGGCGTTACAGCCAGAGTTAAGGATCTAGACTGCAGGTTATGCCCATGTTGGGCCCCTTGCACACAAGCGTCATAACTTATACTATATTGCCAAAATTATTGGGACATCCCTCCAAATCATTGGATTCAGGTATTCCAGTCGCCTCCATGGCCACAGGTCTATAAAATCAAGCACCTAAGCATGCAGACTGCTTTTACAAGCATTTGATAAAGAATTGGTCGCTCTCAGGAGCTCAGTGAATTCAAACGTGGTACCATGATAGGTTGCCACCTGTGCAATAGGTCCATCCGTGAAATTTCCTTGCTACTAAATATTCCATGGTCAACTGTTAGTGGTATTATAACAAATTGGAAGCAGCTGGGAACAACAGCAACTGAGCCACAAAGTAGTAGGCCACGTAAAATGACAGAGCAGGGTCAGTGCTTGCTGAAGTGCACAGTGTGCAGAAGTCACCAACTGTGTGCAGAGTCGATAGCTAAAAACCTCCAAACTTTGTGTGGCCTTCAGATTAGCACAACAACAGTGCCTAGAGAGCTTCATGGAATGGGTTTCCATGGTTGATCAGCTGCATCCAAGCCTTACATCACCAAGTGCAATGCAAAGCGTTGGATACAGTGGTGTAAAGCATGTCGCCATTTTACTCTAGAGCAGTGGAGACATGTTCTCTGGAGTAACGAACCACGCTTCTCTGTCTGGCAATCAGATGGACGTGTCTGGGTTTGGTGGTTGCCAGGAGAACGGTACTTGCCTGACTGTATTGTGCCAAGTGTAAAGTTTGCTGGAGGGTGGATTATGGTGTGAGGTTGTTTTTCAGGGGTTGGGCTTGGCCCCTTAGTTCCAGTGAAGGTAACTCTTAAGGTGTCAGCATACCAAGACACTTTGAACAATTTCATGCTCCCAACGTTGTGGGAACAGTTTGGGGATGGCCCTTTTCTGTTCCAAAATTCGCACCAGAGCACAAAGCAAGGTCCATAAAGACATGGATGAGCGAGTTTGGGTTGAGGACCTTGACTGGCCTGCACAGAGTCCTGCCCTCAACCCAATAGAACACCTTTGGGAGGAATTAGAGTGGAGATGGTGAACCAGGCCTTCTCGTCCAACTTGAGTGCCTGACCTACCAAATGTGCCTCTGGAAGAATGGTCAAACATTCTCATAGATACACTACTGGACCTTGTGGACAGCCTTCCCAGAAGAGTTGAAGCTGTTATAGCTGCAGGGTGGGCCAACTCAATATTGAACCCCACAGACTAAGACTGGGATACCATTGAAGTTCATGTGCGTGTAAAGGCAGGCGTCCCAATACTTTTGGCAATATAGTGTATATTTACTCAGGAACTTGTGAAGCCCAAGTGCAAGGGGCCAAAAACTGTGTGAAAAGACTGGAGTAATGTTGAGTAAAGGTATGTAAGCATATAGATGAGTATAGAAGAGTAAAATTCTTCTTCATTGCCAGTATTGTGGCCCCTTGCACATGGGCATCACAAGTTCCTGAGTAAACATCAGTAAATTATGACGCTCGTGTGCAAGGGGCATAACCAAGTAAATATGCGAGTAAATTACTGCACTCAAATGTAACATTTTCTTTTTTTGTTTTACTGCTCTGTACTCTGTGCTGTATTACTGATCTTTACTCAGTTGTGTGCAATGTCCCTTAGACATCAATTAGACATCTAATTTCAGATCAGTAAAAAAACTCTGCATTTTTTACTCCTGTGTGCAACAGGTCTTATGGATTCAATTCAGTGTAATGTAACAGGAGTTGTTGTTCTAGGTCATGCACTTGATAAAGTTGGATATATGTGCCCTCTAGTGGCTTATTCCCCTTTCACATTATATGTGATACAAGCAAAACGAATAGCTCAGCGGATATGTATTTTTCCAGTGTAAGAGGTTAAAGAAAACCATGTAGACTTCTATGTATAACAAGTGCCAATCTGTATAATAAACTTCCCCTGCACAATGCCCGTACCGAGGACACATTGATAATGCTCTTCCCAATCATGTGATCACTATGTTAGATATGATATTATCACATCCCTGTTGAAGGGTGTATTGACAAAATTTAAAAGAAACCTTCAGTCCTCAGGTGTAGACCGCCACCTTCAATCTGCAGTTCCATCTATTTATTTGTGCAACTGTCAGCGTTAATGACAGTCAGTCAGGTCAGGTCAGGAAAGGGTTAAAGATTTAACATTTAAAAGTACCCCTTGTACATTGTACATTTTTTATTTTCCTTTGTCAAGATGGCAGTAATTCACCCAGTTATGTCAGTTTTTTGTTTTTGGTTTGGACTTTCCATTGAAAAGACCCATTGGGGTTGATTTACTAAAACTGGAGAGTGCAAAATCTGTTGCAGCTCTGCCTACAAACCAATCAATGTCCAAGTTTTTTTTTTTGTGTGAAAGCTTAATTGAACAAGCTGAAGTTAGAAGCTGATTGGCTATCCTGCACATCATCTGCACCAGATGTTTCACTCTCCAGTATTGATAAATCAACACCACTGCATTCATTCATAGCAAAGTTTCTTGTCAAAATAGTATAATTTCTCACACTTAAAATCCAAACATTGCAAACTTTGGTCAAGACTGTATGACAAATCAAGCTACTATTCTTGTGCATATAATATTGCTACTATATGATTTTGAAAAGATTAAAAATTGTCGTAAAATATATATACATTTTTTTTCATCCTTTTAAAGTAGAATTTTTTTTTTTTAGAACACAGTAGACCAAACAGAAGTAGAATAAATCTTAACAGAATATATTGTGTATTTTTTGCTTCTCACATTGTCATAATTTTAAATAGCAAATACGTTTTTAGAGAGTTTTTAACAACCAGAGCATTCAGAAAGGAAAGCTAAATCAAATGCAGTATCCTCACTGAAAGCATATCATATCATGTACAGTGATGTAAAATACCACTCCATATGATGATGTATGTAGAAAGTAGGAAGGTGAAGTAGCAGGAGAGAAGAAAATCCAGCAGACTTCAAAGGAGAAATAATCAATATACAATCCTAAAACCATCCAGGATGCAGACTTGATCTTTGCCAGGCTTTTGACAGAATCCATAGTGCTGTTGAAATTTTCCTAGAAGTGCTATCCACCCTGTTCCCAGCAGAGGAGCTATATTGGATCCATGTAGCCCATATACTGTATCATAGAATTTTATTATGTTGGTCTTTTAGGTAGCCATCCATTGTTCTGACTCCATCATGTCTGATAGCTCTCTAATCCAATCCATTCTAGTTGGAACTCCAACCTTTAGGTATCCAGCTTTTGGCCATATCCAGAAAATGATTTTATAACTATGCTCTTGTGTTTTGGAGTATATGGAGGGCGTATGTGTCAATTGAAACATCTGTTGTATTTGTTAATCATGTCCTCCTAGGTCCCTTTACCATTCCTGGATGTATGGTAGCTTCCCTTGTGAGACTTTTGATATCAGCAAGTTGTATTGTAAAGATACTATATTACTGTATACATAGGAAAAGAAAAAATGTTGCAACTGTGCATAGCAACATTCATCCATGGGTAGTTTCCCATACCTCTCCCTCAGAGTCTCTGAAGAGATCAACCTATCTAGGAGGATTTAACCCCAATGTACTCTGCCATCCGCAACCAAAGTCCTAAAAAAAGATAGGAGTTCATTGGGTGGAAACAAAGGGAATCCTTCCACAGGGTACAAAGGTGACATTGGTGGAGCCAAGGAGCCATTACGGTGGTTCTTATACCACAATTGTATGGTATGGTTCATTAAAGCCGAAGTCCCTTCTGAAGGGCTTCAAAGTGGATGTGGCAGTCAGGGAGTGTGTGATGTATTCCTTCCCGCCATATATGTTTCCATAGGTACCCATAGATTATAGGCTGCATGCAAATGCTAGTTAAGAATTGCCTTATAATAAGATTGCACTTATGGATTTTGATATGGTAATGCAGCATCTTACTGTTTTGTTTTTTTTTAAGTGTGAATACTGGCTCTGCTTCTCGGTTGGTAATCTGGGTTACCTTAAAAGCATATCTCCGAAGTATCCTTCTAAAAGATATTTCTAGAGTTAAATCAACCAGTAGACACTGGGAGGACATTTTGGGTAAAGAAGTGCAGGAAGCTGAGCGCTAATTCATTGAGAACCCCACTCCCACAAATCAATGTAGATGGGAAACAGCCCAACAACTATACAAATCCCAAGCACTGCGAAAGGCAGATCATAAAAGATTTTTTTCAACACCAGAAATACTTTGAAAAGGGGGAGAGTACTGGCCACTTATTGGCAGTTATAGCTAGATCCTATTGTTAATACTTCGGTTGTTAATGTTCAGGGAGAGACCCTCACAGATACAGCAAGTATTTTGCATTGCTTCAAGGACTTTTACCAGGATCTCTATAATATAAAACTTGAAGCCCCCTCCGCACCAATGAGTACATTCCTACATAATATAATGATACCAAAATTGACCATAGAGGAAAGGTGTAAATTGGACTCCCCACTTACGCTAGAAGAACTTGCAGAGGCAATTGCAGCTATGGCCAAACCATGCTACCTATGTTGTTGGAGGTGCTGCTGGAAGTCTTTTTGCAGGGCTCCCTCCCTGATGCCATTTAGGAAGCAATTATAGTGATGATTTCAAAGCCAGGTAAAGATGCCACACACCCAGAGTCATACAGGCCAATCTCCCTCCTCAATGCAGATGTTAAAATCCTTGCTAGGGCATTCGCCAACAGACTAACAAAATGTCTCAAAACTGATTCATAAGGATCGATCTGATTTCATCCCAACAAGCCACAAATATCAGAAGACTGTTTCTCAATTTCCAGACACCTACTGATAATCTGGGTGGAAGAGGATGCTGCTAAGGCCTTCGACAGCGTGGAGTGGCCTTACTTGTGAGAAGCCTTACAATCATTTGAAATAGGCCCCATTTTCATTAAATGGATTAAATTGCTATATTCCTCCCCAAGTGTTAGGATCAGCATTAATGGAGTACTCTCTGAGCCATTTAATCTCCATAGGTCATATGCCTGATGAAGGGGTCCTGCAAGACTCCGAAATGTTGCCTTGCTGTAACCATTAAAACTGTGAGACCCATATTGGTGATCTTCGGTGTGCTGGTGACATTCTTCCTTGCTGATTCTGTTCTTTTCCTGCCAGCGGTCGCTGCAGCACCCACTTATACTCACAGCCATTTTTAACACAGGAATGTGAGTGTTTAGATTGTACACTTTTAATCTCCATAGGGGCACGAGGCAGGGGTGCTCTTTATCTCTGCTGCTGTTTGCCCTGGCCATGGAACCCTTTGCGATTGCAGTCAGACAGACCACTAACATTACTGGTTTTAGATGTGGTACCAAGGAAGACAAAATTAGCCTTTTTGCCTACCTAGGTGACACAATCTCTGAATTCCCTAATGGAATTGATCTCTTACTTTGGTAAATTCTCGGGCTTTAGAATCAATTCGGGCAAGTCTGTCTTGCTTCCATTGGAATCTATTTCACATTGTCAAACTAGTGGCCTTCCCAAAGGTAGAGGCATGATGGGACTTGTAGTTTCGCAACAGCTGGAGGGCTGCCAGTTTGACACCCCTGTGTTTAAACCATGCCGCCTCTACAATTAATGTTGTTGATTCCTTTAAATACTTCGGAGTTCTCTTTCACCCGGTAGTATCTCTATACCTTTAATTGAATTTATGCCCTCTGTTAGCCAAATTTTAAATAAAAGCCTGCTGGTGTAGGCTCCCCCTGTTGGATGCTCTAATTTAACCACTTGCCTACCAGGCACTTATACCCCCTTATTTACCAGGCCAATTTTCAGCTTTCAGCGCTGCCGCACTTTGACAATTGCGCGGTCATGCAACATTGTACCCATATGAAATTTTGATCATTTTTTTCTCACAAATAGAGCTTTCTTTTGGTGGTATTTAATCGCCACTGGGCGCTTTACTTTTTGCGCTATAAATAAAAAAAGTGCAAAAAATTTGAAAAAAAAAAAGTTTCTTTGTTTCTATTATAAAATTTTTCAAACAGGTAATTTTTCTCCTTCACTGATGTGCGTTGATGAGGCGGCACTGATGGGCACTGATAGGCAGCACTAAAGGGCACTGATAGGCAGTACTAATGAGGTGGCACGGATAGGCGGCACTGATAGACAGCACTAATGAGGTGTCACGGATAGGCGGCACTAATATGCAGCACTGATAGGCGGCACTGATAGGTGATACTGATGATGGGTACTGATAGACGGCACTGACTGGCATCACTGCTGGGCACTGACTGGCACAACCGCTGGACACTGACTCCCAGCACTGCTGGGCTGCACTGGTGGGCACAGGTGGGTGGCACTGGTGGGCACAGGTGGGTGGCACTGGTGGGCACAGGTGGGTGGCACTGGTGGGCACAGGTAGGTGGCACTTCTGGGCACAGGTGTGTGACACTGCAGAGTGGCACAGGTGGGTGCACTGCTGGGCACAGGTGGGTGCACTGCTGGGCACAGGTGGGTGATCTGCTGGGCACAGGTGGGCGGAGCTAGTGGGCGCACTGCTGGGCACAGGTGGGCGGAACTTGCGGGTGCCACTGCTGGGCACCGATCATCAGGGCACTGATCATCAGTGCCCTGATGATCGGTGCTGATCCTCGCTCTGACAACTGCCGGTTCTCGGCAGTACTTTCCTCACGATCTGACAGCGTGAGGAAAGTGCAGCCGAGAACCGGCACTTGCATTTCCCTCTGATCAGCGTGTCATTGGACACCGCTGATCACGTGGTAAAAGGCCGCTGTGATTGGCCTTTTACCACATCACGTGATCAGCTGTGTCCGTAGGACACAGCGATCACGGAGATCGCCGGGTGCGCGCCCCCTGGGGCGCGCAGGAGAGCGTGTTCTGGGAGGACGTCATATGACGTCCACTCAGAACTGGCAGGCCACAGTGCAGCCGTCATTCGGCTATCTTGGGTCGGCAACAAGTTAATCAAAATGATTTGGGCTCCTCAATTATTTATATATCCTGCATAACTGTCGCATAAATAGTACAAACAGATTGATACTCTATTCCGAGACCCTATTTACAAAAGTAAATCCCTTCCAAATAAATTACCAACACTTCAGTTAGGAAAAGATGCTGGTGGATTGGCCATCCCTCACCCCAAAATGTACTTTTTTTGCTGCCCAGCTTCAGCATTTTCTGGGCTGGGTTACCCTTGATTTTGAGGATCCTATCCAGGTGGTTAGGTCTGAATATCCTTTGCTTTCTGTCACCAGGATGCTCTATATAGCACAGAAATTGATATAGCAAAAATGCATATCGCCCAGCCCTCCCTCAGTAACAAGTAAAATGTAATCACCAGAGAAAAAAACTAATATTTCAACATAGAAACTGTATTAGAAAATTTGAAACTATATGGGGCCCTTGGCTGGCAACACCCGGTTTGGCTCCGTTCCATATGATAGCAAATAGCTCTCTTTATAAATGTGTGGGGCGCTCTACTGTATATTATAACAGTTGAAATGTACACGTATGTGGATAGACATGTGCAGCTTGACACTACTGGAAGGGGTAATAGACGTGCTGGTTTAAAAGTTTTATTGTTGTAGGATATATGTTCATAAGGTGTACAGAAGCTGTTTTTGGTTTTTTGGAAAGTTGCTGTGTATTTTATACCATTTTTTGCAGTGGCAACTGAAAAGCAATGGCAGGCATACTGTTGATTGTTCCTGGAACTATAACGACAATGCCCGTATGCCTATGGCCTGCGATGTATGTGTTTGCTGGTTGCTGATTTGTCACTGTATGACCAATGTTATTTGATTTGTTTGTAGTTTGTCGCACACAAATTTTGGGGTTTTTTTTAACAAGCAAACGTGCAATGTTAAAAAAAATCTAATAAAAAAGATCTGATAAAAAAAAAGATTGCACATCTGGGAGACTTATTCCTCTCAGTCCCTTTTGGTCTAAATAATATGTTCATTTTTGTAACGTGAATGAGGATCTGTTCCATACACAGAAATCCTTGTGAATATTTTGTAGTATGGGTTAAAAATTCTGGGAGCATAGGTGACCATAATGGTCAATGAGTGTAATACCAAGATATTTCACTAAACCTTGCGTCCAAAAGAGACCAAAAAGGCTTACTTCAAGTGGTGAATTGTGGCTGTAATTACAGTAAATGGCAAAATCTGCTTTAGTGCATTTTTGTTTAAAAATGGTAAAGCTGCCCAAACCCTTTCAATTTCATCTGTGCATTTGGGCAAAGAAGTAAGTGAAAAAGATATAGTCTCCATAGATGGATAATTTGTGTTCCCCTGAGTCGATATTGATCCCAAAAATATTGGGGTTCATGCAAATTGTCCGAAGTAATGGTTTTGAAATTAAAGCGAAAGGTGGGGGGACAATGGGTTCCCATGCCTAGTTCTGTTCTTAATATAGAAAGAATGAGAGACGGTACAATTGACTTTATTTTGGCCTCTGGGGTTTCATAGAGGGACAATTATCTGTCTTTGTACATGAGGACCCAGTCCACCCTGTGAAATACTTTCAGTATCTGTGAAAACAGACCCAAAATATTTTTAGTATGTTTTTATTTGACATTCATTGGATGTTTTCTTAAATGTAAAATGTGTCTTTTCATTTGCAGGGTGCAGATGGAGTTGAATATCTGATCATCCCACTAGACTTAGGAACTTTGACAGACTTTTTAGAAATGGAAGACAAGGAAAGCTGAAGATTGCTCACTCAACATAAATAAAGAAGAGATGGACTGTGATTACAAGCCAGATCACTGATTTATGGATACTTTGCATCTTCCTGATGTGCATAAGAACAGCGATGGTTATATACTGTATACCAGTTGTAAATGGCTGCTGAAGTGTTTGTCTTTAGTGTCAACATGTTGAGAGATGATTATTTGGAAAATGTTTAACAAGAGTCTGCATAAAAAGCTGCTATGCAGCAACTACACGGCAAAATGCCAAGCATATTATAATGCATGAAGTCAAGCCAGTGTGTACTTCACAGGATACCTAAGCAAACATGTTTGCATAATTTAAACTTTAGTTGAGATTTTAATGTTATCTTAAAATAAAAATATACTTTTTTTTTTTTCCACAATTTTCTATTTTGTAAGTACATTTTCTGATCTACAAAACAGAGTAGAGAAGAGAAAAAAAAAAAAGCAATAGCTTCATAGTACCATGTTGATTATTGTACAAATGCTGGAAAGTGAAACTGATGTTGAGTCCACCTGTTAATTAGCAAATAGCTCCTAGGCAGTACATTTCTGATAATGACTTTTGTTGACCACTAGTATAGTTTTTGGGTTACTATAAAAGGCCCACACTGATTCAGTGGCTAAAGCTGGCCATAGATGGTTTAAATATTGGCCATTTCAGCAGGAACCGATTCTAACCATCTATGGGCAGGCTAACTGTACTCAAATGGACTGTTATACGTGCTGGATACAACCAGGCTGTCAGATTGTTCATGTGATTATTGCCAGCGTTCTCCCTGCAAGGACAGCCCCCCTCTCCCCCCAAGGGAAACACAATAACTCCACGGGAGGGATTCCCCCATCAACACTAACTGTGTTGATGGGGGATTTAAGCAATTTTCACATCATCTATGGCCAGCTTTAATGTGATCTTCTGGTGAGGATGGCGTTCTTTAGGTCTGTCTTTGGAAACACCAGTGCTTTCAGAAGTGCTTCTTATTAAATCCTGAGTTTTTTTGACCAACTGTATACATTTTGTGAGGACATATTCAACGCATTTGGTAATAAACTCCTGTGTGTTCACCATGACTAATGTGGCCTGACCTTCATTACAGACCAAAAAAAAATACAATGTGCTGCTATGCATATAGTTGCTGGTAATTATGCACACCTAGATAAAGAGTGGTAAAATTATTGAATTAATCAACATTTGTATTGTGGCATATCTCTGTAATAATAAGCACTGTCTCTTAATGGAGCTGATGTACATGGATGCAGGCTTTATTTACACTAATGTATTTGTGGTAACATGGTGTCATTTATTAAGCAATGTAGCACAACACACTTGCATTGATGCATACCACAACACACAGCCATCGGTGTGTTGTAATCTATGGACAAAAAAAACTTAGTCTGTTTTCCATGTGTTTAGGTGCACTGCCAGAACATTGAAATTGGCTGCCTTAATGCAGTGTGCCCTAATGCACAGTAGCGTGTTGCATGTGCATTAATATAACAAAATGTAAATAGGGTTTAAAGCATGGCTCAACAGGTCGCCATGGCTTTTGTCTGTCAGTTCCCACCACAAGCTCTCACAAGGAACGGTTGCCAGGCAGAGGCGAGAGCATGCCGCTGTAGGAGAGGGGTGGAATTGGAGGAGGCAGGGCATGGTGGTATTGATGTCCTCTTGTAGTGCTTTTCTTTTGGTGTGTGAGGAGGCGGCAGTGGGAGAGACACCAGACATAGGGGCCTCCCTGGGACATCAAGAAGGTAATCAGAAGAGGAGCATATCCAGGCTGCTCTGTGCAAAACCACTGCACAGAGCAATTAAGTATAACGTAAGTAAAACAAGACTTTAGTATCACTTTAACCACTTGCCCTCCAGAGGATTAACCCCCTTCCTGACCAGGCCATTTTTTGCGTTACGTTGCTGCGTTATTTTAACTTGAGTCCTTTTTTTTTCCCCATGAACAGAGCTTTGTTTCGGTGGTATTTGATCGCCTCTGCAGTTTTTTATTTTTTGCACTATAAAAAAAAAAAGACCAATTATGATTAAAAAAAAACAATATTTTTTACTTTTTGCTAGTAAACCTGTCCAGTAAAATATAAATTAAATAAATAAAATTTTGTCAAATTTAGGCCAAACTGTATTCTGCTACATGTCTTTTACTATAAAAAAAAAAAAAAAAATCCCAATACGTGGAAATTAATTGGTATACGTGAAGTCTTATGGCGTTTACAAATGGCGATATACTGTAACTTTTTTTTTTTTTTAACTAGTAATGGCAGTGATCAGCGACTTATAGAGGGACTGCGAAGGGCATTCTGACAATGGGGGGAACTGACTTGGTGTCACTGACATCCCCAGTGTGGGGCAATCAAAGGGTTAACTGTGTGCTGTTTTACTATGGGGGCTGTGTGTGTTTTCACTGTAAGCACACTTTGTATGGCTCTGACAGGGGAGAGATCTGTATTGTTTACATACAGGTCTCTCCCCCATCACAGTAAACGGAGATCACTGGGTGCCGACACTGCACAGTACAGATGGACAATGATCCAAAACACACTGCAGAAGCAACCCAGAAGTTTTTGAAGAAAAAGAAGTGGAATATTCTGCAATGGCCAAGTCAGTCACTTGATCTTAATCCAATTGAGCATGCATTTCACTTTCTGAAGGCAAAACTAAAGGCAGAAAGACCCACAAACAAAGAACAACAAAAGACAGCTGTAGTTAGAGCTTGGCAAAGCATCAGTAAGGAGGAAACCCAGTCTTTGGTAATGTCCATGGGTTCCAGACTTCAGGCAGTCATTGCCAGTAAAGGATTCTCAACAAAATATTAAAAAGTAACATTTTATTTGTTTATATTTATTTGTCCGATTTACATTTGACCCCCTGAAAATGGAGGGACTGTGTATAAAAATGGTTGCAGTTCCTAAAATTTTTACTTGATGTGTATTTAAACCCCTTGAATTAAAGCTGAAAGTCTGCACTTCAAAATTCATTTGGATTGTTTCATTTTAATTTATTCTGGTGGCATACAGAGCCAAACGTATGAAAATTGGGCCTGTGTCCAAATATATATGGACCTAACTGTATATTCCCTGGTACTTCAGGTATACATCAAATATAAAGACTTGCACAATGCAAATATTAGATAAAATAATAATAAGGTCCTTACAGAACTGCAAGAAATATCTTCCCGTGCTCCAAGTAGTGCTAAGAGTGTAATGTCCACACTTATATAACAAGAATTGCACAATCCCAACGCACACATTCCTGCATCAAAGCACTAGGCTATACGTTTACTGTAGGTGGGTGCTGCAGTGATCCTCAGCTGGAAATGAGAAGCATCACAAGGGAAGAATGTCACCAGCACAATGGAGGCTAGGAGCACGTCTTTTATTATGAGTGTCACAAGGGAAGAATGTCACCAGCACACCGAGGTTCTCCAATATGGGACCGAAGCTTTAATAAGCAATCACATAGTTACAGCAAGAACAACATTTCAGAGTCTCGCAGGGCCTCTTCAGGCCTGTGACAGGTTGTGGTAACACAGACATTTAAAGAACCATCCACCAATCAGTGCAAACTAAATAAGCCAAGCTCCGCCATATGTCATATTTCTGCCGTATATACTGTATGTGTCAAAATGTAAGTATTGTAAGCATTGTTCTTTGCCATGATAAACTGTAAAACAGAGATCAAATCTGTGGATCATGTAGTACATAAGGGGTATAGAATATGGTCACATAAAAGGTTTACTCTTTCCCATGAATGTATACCTATTATGTCATTGCCAGGTAGGTGTGGTCATGGGCATCCCTGGACTCTCGCTAAAAATAGCCAGTAGCTGGTGCCATGGGAATAATGACAGTTTTCTATACCCCTTATGTACTACATGATCCACAGATTTGATCTCTGTTTTGCAGTTTATCACAGCAACAAATGATGTTGCTTACATTTTGATACATATATATATGGCAGGAATATGACACTTTAGGGGCAGGGCTTGGCTTATTTCATTTGCACCGATTGGTGGAAGGTTCTTTAAATAGTTTCTCTCTGTTACCACAACTGTCACATGCCTGATGAAGGGGCCCTGCGAGACTCCGAAACATTGCTCTTGCTGTAACTTTGTGATTGCTTATTAAAGCTTCAGACCCATATTGGGGAACCTCGGTGTGCTGGTGACATTCTTCCCTTGTGACGCTCATATAATAAAAGACGTGCTTCTAGCCTCCACGTGCTGCAATACCACCATGTAATTCCACCTGTTCATGCTATCGCTTACCTCCACTTACTGACCAACTATAAGTTAGGTCAGCCTTCCCAATATCATCGGTAGTAATCCTCCTTTCCTCACGATCTTATGTCAGTAGCTCAATGGATCACATAAAAGCCAATACCGTAGGGAAAGAATAGAAATCACTTAGTGTAGTACCCCCAAGGAATAGATTTAATTGTATAAATGATCAACCATACTCACAATTCTAGTACGTGGCTACATCACGTCATTACACCAGAAGTACAAGGATGGCCATTTTACTTTTACTTTGGATGGATGGTTTTCCTTACGGGCCAACTTGTATTTTACGAAACAAGCGATGATTCTTCTATACTGAATCGATGCACTATATTTGTGAATATGGCTGATTATTTATATGAATAAATCTAGGCATGTAATGTTGTGGCCATCAGGCCTGAAGAAGAAGTGCAAGCTCCACAGTGCGTCACCACGTCTGTTTGTCAGATCCGGTCGTGACATCACTTCCGCCCCAACACTGTGTTCCACACTGGCCAGGAAGCCTTGGGAGCCTCCAGAGCAGCCTGTCAGCAGGACAGGTGGATTTTCCACCTGGCGGACCAAGACTGGCCATGATGTCGGCAGTCACCAAAGCATTACATGCCTTGTTTTTATCCTTGTCTGTGACTGCAATTTCTTTGATTATTAAATATTTAACTTGACATACTACACTCAGTTGGGGCATGTCCTCTCTCCATTTTACTTATTTTTCAGTTGTGCAGCACTTTTTGGGGACTGTGTACTTTTTGATGTGGAAACTCTAGAAGCTTGCAGCAACAATTTATTTTAATTTTTACTGTAGATTCACTGTTTTGGTATTTTAATTTTTTTCTGGTAAGTGCGGGATTATTTGGGATTATTATATTTCTCCTGAGGTTACCTGTGAGTTTTTCCTTATATCCCGAACAATTCTGGCAGTTGTGGCTGCAATCCTCCTTGGTTTACCTGACCTTGGCTTGGTATAAAAAGATCCACAAATTTTCCACTTCTCAGTAAGTGATTAAACAGTACCAACTGGCATATTCAAGGCTTTGGATATCTTTTTATATCCTTTTCCACCTTTATAAAGTTCCATGACCTTGTTACACATCTTTTGACAGTTCTTTTCTGCTCCCCATGGCTCAGTATCTACCCTGCTCAATGCATCCACTAGATCTAACAATCTCATTGACTATATATACACAAACACAAATTGCAATTTAAAAAGCCACAAATGTGGGAAATTAGCAAAATAATATATGAGTGAAAACAGCCCCAAAAGAACTTAAATTATATTATTGTGTTATATTCAAGCTGCTAAACCTCACCCTCTAGCAGAGGTAATAGTGAAAATCAGAAAAATGTAGCGCTTACGAAATCAACTCCATTCAGTGATAGTGATAATAAATAACAAACAACAAATAAATAAAACCTTGTTTGTGATGGTGATACAACAAATAAATACAAAATTATTGTGAAAAATTATATATACATCTTCATAAAAATTACAATAAAAGTGCTTAAAAAAAATGTCTCTGATGTCTCTCAATTCAAATAATACGATGTGAAAAATCCATCACCAATTGTGCAGAAGTCCTTCACCAATAGAAATGAATAAACTCACCACAGCAAGTTGCTAGTAATATTATAAACTAGCAAATTGCGTATTTGCTCTGGGAGCAATGGTCTACAGACTGGTAGCCAACGGCAAAAAGTCTCTCCAATACTGTCCAAATCTTCATATAACATATACAGGTGAAACCCGAAAAATTAGAATATCGTGCAAAAGTTAATTTATTTCAATAATGCAACTTAAAAGGTGAAACTAATATATGAGATAGACTCATTACATGCAAAGCAAGATAGTTCAAGGCGTGATTTGTCATAATTGTGATGATTATGGCTTACAGCTCATGAAAACCCCAAATCCACAATCTCAGAAAATTAGAATATTGTGAAAAGGTGCAATATTCTAGGTTTAACGTGTCCCACTCTAATCAGCTAATTAAGCCATAACACCTGTAAAGGATTCCTGAGCCTTTAAATGGTCTCTCCGTCTGGTTCAGTAGGAATCACAATCATGGGAAAGACTGCTGACCTGACAGTTGTGCAGAAAACCATCATTGACACCCTCCATAAGGAGGGAAAGCCTCAAAAGGTAATTGCAAAAGAAGTTGGATGTTCCCAAAGTGCTGTATCAAAGCACATTAATAGAAAGTTATGTGGAAGGGAAAAGTGTGGAAGAAAATGGTGCACAAGCAGCAGGGATGACTGCAGCCTGGAGAGGATTGTGAGGAAAAGGCCATTCAAAATTGTTGGGGACTTTCACAAGGAGTGGACTGAGGCTGGAGCCAGTGCATCAAGAGCCACCACTCACAGACAGATCCTGGACATGGGGTTCAAATGTCGTATTCCTCTTGGCAAGCCGCTCCTGAACAACAAACAGCGTCAGAAGCATCTTACCTGAGCTAAAGAAAAACAAAGTCCTCTTTTCTGATGAGAGCAACTTTTGCATCTCATTTGGAAACCAAGGACCCAGAGTATGTAGGAAGAATGGAGAGGCACACACTGCAAGATGCTTGAAGTCCAGTGTGAAGTTTCCACAGTCTGTGTTGATTTGGGGAGCCATGTCATCTGCTGGTGTTGGTCCACTGTGCTTCATTAAGTCCAGGGTCAACGCAACCATCTACCAGGAGATTTTGGAGCACTTCATGCTTCCTTCCGCAGACGAGCTTTATGGGGATGCTGACTTCATTTTCCAGCAGGACTTGGCACCTGCCCACACTGCCAAAAGCACCAAAACCTGGTTCAATAACCGTGGGATTACTGTGCTTGATTGGCCAGCAAACTCGCCTGACCTGAACCCCATAGAGAATCTATGGGTCATTGCCAAGAGAAAGATGAGAGACATGAGACCGAACAATGCAGAAGAGCTGAAGGCCGCTATTGAAGCATCCTGGTCTTCCATAACACCACAGCAGTGCCACAGGCTAATAGCTTCCATTCCATGCTGCATTGAGGCAGTGATTGCTGCAAAAGGGGCCCAAACCAAGTAGTGAGTACATATGCATGCTTATACTTTTCAGAGGTCCGATATTGTTCTATGTACAATCCTTTATTTTATTGATTGCATGTAATATTCTAATTTTCTGAGATTGTAGATTTGGGGTTTTCATGAGCTGTAAGCCATAATCATCACAATTATGACAAATCACAGCTTGAACTATCTTGCCTTACATGTAATGAGTCTATCTCATATATTAGTTTCACCTTTTAAGTTGCATTACTGAAATAAATGAACTTTTGCACGATATTCTAATTTTTTGAGTTTCACCTG
The DNA here is from genome assembly GCF_062004578.1 of Staurois parvus. Classification (NCBI taxonomy): domain Eukaryota; kingdom Metazoa; phylum Chordata; class Amphibia; order Anura; family Ranidae; genus Staurois; species Staurois parvus. Next base: position 4,397,383 of record NW_028317807.1, on the reverse strand, counting down.
TAGGCTCAAAGGGAAGAGAACAAAGCAAGTGATAGTGTAATACTGTATAGCAGGTTTTTATTTAAAAAACATATCCAAACCACTCACATGGTAAAGTGCCATAAGCTGACACCAGCATAAACCACACAACATATAAACCGTCTCAAAGGCCGGAGACGCCGGCAGCTTACGGAACGTAGTGACGTCACTCCGAAGCTCCACCCTACGCATTTCGTCACTTGACGTCTTCACGGAGCGGAAGGGTGAACATCACTGCATGCAAGCAATTTATACCCCACACGATAGCGTCCAAGGACAAATTGCTTTTACAAAATATATCTATACAAATGTCATATCAAGGCAACCTAAAACCATTATAGTATACTAGCAAATGCATTTATAAAATACAAAAAAGTACTCGATATGGACAATATCTAATTCAATTATCTTTTAAAGGGCCAGTATTATTAAAGCGGAACTCTACATTCCGACTCACAATATGTATTACATATAAAAAATGTAGAAAAAATGTAAAAAAGCTCCAAAGAGCAGGGCCCTCGATCCCCTCATGTTTTGCATTGTATTGTTGTTGTTCTGTCATATGTTCTGTCCCCCTTTGTAATGTACAGCGTTGAGCGAACTATTGGTGCTTTATAAATACTGTATAATAATAATAATAATAATAATAAAAAAAAGAAGGGAAAATCAAACTTACAATACCCTCTAATACACTAGACATCTAAAACATATCTGGCAAATCAAATAATACCAAATACGCAATAAAAATTAAAACATATGGACAAATATCTACACCATGTCACAGGCATCAATGTCAGCCCATCCTCCCCACCGATTTTGGTCGGGGTAAACGACAATTTTGGTCGACATTACAATCAGCGACAAAAAGTTTACATAATATATCCATATTGATTCCATCTAGAAATCTGTGAGAAAGCAATTAAGATCGATGTCAATATTTAACCCCTGAGGTCTCAGGTTATCTAAATTATACTGTAAATCCAATAAGTTTCCCTTTTGGAAACCTCCTTTAACATATGTATTCCTCTCCAATGTTGATCAACTTTATCAATACCCCAAAAGTCAGTAAATTTGGATCACAATTGTGTTGCAACTTGAAGTGTCTAGAAACACTATGTTTGTCAAATCCTTTTTTTATATTATTGATATGTTCTCCTATTCTAGTTTTCAGTGACCTCTATTCTTCCCAAAGTACTGAAAATGGCATGGACATTCTAACATATGTGTAGAGTCACAGGATATCAGTGATTTAATCTTATATTCCTTATTCGTTGAAGTCCATTTGAAATGTTTTATTGTTCTATTCCTATTTTTTTAAGTATTTTTACAAGCCTTACATTTCTTGCAGTAGTAAAAGCCTTCCAATCCTGGAAAAAGACTAATAGATTTTGGTGGATCTATGATATTATCCATAATTTTCGTTTTTAATGATTTATTTTTCCTATAGACAAATTTTGGTCTATCTGGGATAATATTCTTTAATGTTTCATCTCATTAGAATAGGACAATATTTTTTAAAAAATGTGTTCTATATCTTTATATTGGGCATTGAAATCTGTAATAAACATAACTCCTTCATTTATTTTGCTATAATTCTTATTTTTCTCAAAAAGGGACTCTCTACCTTTATGTAGGACTTTATTTTTCTAAAAATGTATTATTATATCCCTCTATAAATCTCTTTATCAGTGTATCAGTTTGTGTTAAGAAGTCTGTTTCCATATCACTAATTCGAGTGAATTGACTCCTAGGGGTACTATAGAGCCACCTAGGATGGTGACAGCTAGATACAGGTATATAGCTATTTCCGTTCACATCTTTAAAAAACGTTTTAGTATACATTTGACCTTCAAACTTGAACACAGTGAGGTCCAAGAAATCTACTTGATTCAAATCACTGGTCATAGTAAATTTCAAACCATAATTATTATTATTGATAACCCTAGAGAATACATCTTGGGTACCTTTCCAAACCATAATAATATCATCAATGTACCTCTTATATAGTGCCATCTCTGGCCAACTATCGTAGATGCATTCTTCTTGCCATTTAGCCATCACCAGATTTGCAACACTAGGGGCATATTTGGCTCCCATAGCTACACCTTTACACTGCTGAAAAAAAAGTATTTTTGTACCAAAAAAGTTCTTCTTCATAGCAAATTCTAATAGTTAAACAATAAACTCTCTTTGGATTAAGTTTAGTTTTATGTTTCAACACCCAATGAACTGCTTTAATACCATCATCTTAATCAATACTTGTATACAGTGACTCCACATCCACTGTTACAAGTAAAGAATTTTCTACATTTTTTTATAGACCTCAAAATTTTAATCAAATCTCCACTATCTTTAAGGAAATACTTATTATTCAACACTATTTCTTGTAAGTAATGATCAATATATTTGCCAATTCTGGCAAAAATAGAATTTATACCACTGACAATTGGTCTTCCAGGTGGTTTACTTTTATGTTTATGTAATTTAGGCAAATAGTAAATAGTGGGAATATGAGGGTTTTTTAACAACAAATATCTAGCTTCTCTACTATTAAGCACCCCAATCTTTTTTCCTCTTTTAATAATATTCTTTAATTTATTTTTTAACTTTTTTGTGGGATTCTAACTTAATTTTTTATAGGTATCTTTTATTATTAATAACCGCTCCATCTCATTCTCATAGTCTGATTTATTCAATACTACTATACTCCCTCCTTTATCTGCTGCTCTAATTACATTATTTTTTGTTCTAATTCTTTAATACCCATCTCAATTTCACGAGGAAAACCACTTCTATTCCTAAATTGGATGTTTTTTATATCATTCTCCACCGTATTTTTAAATACTTCTAGAAATTAATTCAACCTTATTTTTAGGATTGAACGTGGACGCATTTTTTAATTTACTATGTTGAAATTTATTCTCAAGATGCAATTTAATGATTTAATTTTTTTAATTAAATAAAAAGTCAGTGAATAATGATATTCACTGACTTTTTATTTAATTAAAAAAAAAATGTTATATTCAGGTTTCTCACAAGTTTCTGCATATCTATGAATGTATCAAATTTATTAATATTGGCCCATGGAACATATTTTAAACCCAGATGGAGTACTTTCATTTCTTTCTCTGATAAAATTACATCACTCAAATTAAAAATTCCTGCACCTACTTCTCTCTTTTCCTTTTCTTTTCGCTTAAAAGTAAAGAAATATAAATGAGATACAGAGGATTATAAGGCCAATAAAGTTTATAAATGGCAAGAAAATTTAACCACAGGTAATTGTGATTCCAAACAATCTACACCTGAAAAAGATCATAAAATCCCCGCTATGTCTAAATCAGCACAGTCCAATAATTTCACCCTGATGAAGCCACGTGACCTGGTGGCGTAACGCGTAGGGGAGGGACTCTGACGTCACGACGCTTAAAGGCAAACCATACAGCAAGTATATGGGAGTGTGGCAAACTTACTAAAAACCAAGCAAAACTGTACCAAAGGCGTTTTTTTATTTGTTTTATATGTGAGTGCACTATATTTTTCTAATACAGCTTTTAAAAAAGAGGATAAGGCACTATATTTTCTTTTCAATTACATGGAACATATATATACGTGGAGGAAAAAGTCTGAAAGGAGCCAAGAAATGCCCATAGTGGGAAGAGGGATAACTCCATCCATTCACATCCAGGAAAAGGATCTCTTGATAATGGCGAGACCCCCTGCTGGAAAAACTCCATTCATCCATCCATCCATTTGGGAAACGGATTCATCCATCTGTCCAATCCTGAGCCCAATATAGGGACACAACCTTGTATGACCTCACTTAATGGGTTGGTCATATACGTCAGGTGAGAGCACAACTGGTGAAGGAACACAGTATACATATATATATTTGGTGGACAGTATTTCATTCACTTTTTGTAATACACTATAGAAGGCACTATAGGACCACGGACTGTTTTTGAGGATTTCTTCGGAGGATATTCTGTGTGAAGATATGCATGCAGCACTAGCGTGATTGCGAATATCACATTATAGAAATATACTGGGACTCAGTTTATTGTTTTGCACTAATTGGTTTGTGTGTATATTGATAGTGGAGCACGACACAGTAATTTTTCAACTTACAGTGAAGTCGCACAATTTCAAAATCAGATTGGATGTGAACGGAGCCTATAGCGGACAATAGGTTGCGACTTGGCCTACGATTTGCAAAATGCCTGGCATGCAAATCGCATGCCAAATCGCACCCAATGTGACTGGGGGCCACCCCAGTCACATCAAAGCGGATTTTGAAATCGTGTGACTTACACCGCGGTCACATCAAGCCCAACTATTAAAGCGTGACTTACAGTGAAGTCGCATGATTTCAAAGTCGGGGGACATGTCTGTGACGGTGTGCAGCGTCAGACCCCAGCCCTTCTCACCAACTTGTGACTGAAAGACCAGCCGATCCCAGACCGCACTGTCACTTGCGCAACAATGCCACTCTCAGCTGCGCCCTGCACAAAGATTTTCCAGCTCACTGGACCACAATCTATGTGCCAGCAGCCTGAGAGCGATTGTTACAGGGTCAGGTTAATTACGCAATTAACCCTTCACACTGCCACCACCACCTTTTTACAGAGAAGGAGGAAACTCACAAATCTTAGCAGTAACACTATGATATTAGAATAGGCGTCTATAATACACACTGCCACCACAGACAGATGTATTCAGAGGATTAATACATACAGTGGGGCAAAAAAGTATTTAGTCAGCCACCAATTGTGCAAGTTCTCCCACTTAAAAAGATGAGAGAGGCCTGTAATTGGCATCATAGGTAGACCTCAACTATGAGAGACAAAATGAGAAACAAAATCCAGACCATCACATTGGCTGATTTGGAAATAATTTATTTGCAAATTATGGTGGAAAATAAGTATTTGGTCAATATCAAAAGTTCATTTCAATACTTTATTATATATCCTTTGTTGGCAATGACAGAGGTCAAACGTTTCCTGTAAGTCTTCACAAGGTTGGCACACACTGTTGCTGGTATGTTGGCCCATTCCTCCATGCAGATCTCCTCTAGAGCAGTGATGTTTTGGGGCTGTCGCTGGGCAACACGGATTTCAACTCCCTCCAAAGGTTTTCTATGGGGTTGAGATCTGGAGACTGGCTAGGCCACTCCTGGACCTTGAAATGCTTCTTACGAAGCCACTCCTTCGTTGCCCAGGCGGTATGTTTGGGATAATTGTCATGTTGGAAGACCAAGCCACGTTTCATCTTCAATGCAATTGCTGATGAAAGGAGGTTTGCACTCAAAATCTCAGGATACATGGCCCCATTCATTCTGTCCTGGTCCTTTTGTGGAGAAACAGCCCCAAAGCATGATTTTGCCACCCCCATTCTTCACAGTAGGTATGGTGTTCTTTGGATGCAACTCAGCATTCTCTCTCCTCCAAACATGACGAGTTGTGTTTCTACCAAACAGTTCTATTTCGATTTCATCTGACCATATGACATTCTCCCAATCCTCTTCTGGATCATCCAAATGCTCTCTAGCAAACTTCAGACGGGCCCGGACATGTACTGGCTTAAGCAGGGGGACACATCTGACACTGCAGGATCTGAGTCCCTGGCAGCGTATTGTGCTACTGATGGTAGCCTTCGTTACGTTGGTCCCAGCTCTCTGCAGGTCATTCACTAGGTCCCCCGTATGGTCCTGGGATTTTTGCTCATCGTTCTTGTGATCATTTTGACCCCATGGGGTGAGATCTTGCGTGGAGCCCAAGATCGAGGGAGATTATCAATGAACCAGCAAACACAAATGCTCCTACACTTGGGGATGGACTTGATGCAGGCTACAACCACATTAAGAATGTCCTGGAACATGCACTCCTTGCTGCCCTCAAATGGACCGGGGGAATCCAAATATACTGAATGAGGAAAGAACAAAGAGAGGGAAGACATACAAGACCACTGATAATCTCCCTCGATGAGGAAAGAACAAAGAGAGGGCGCACAGGCCCAGTGCATTACCATAAAAATGTTTAATAAGAAATAAAATAGGTGTTGTACTCACAAACGAGAATAAAGTCAAGGCACATCATAAAAGAACAGCTGGGTCAACACCGCGCTGAGTAACAGTCCGCAATGGGGAGTGTAGACATCCAATAGGCTGACGCGTTTCGAGGACTTGCCTTTTCCTCAGAGCCACTCTGACGCGGTGTCTTTATAGATAATCCTACTAAGTGATGGTGTGTGTTAATTTTATGGCCCTGAAAATGTTGCTTGATTCATATTAACCATTTGTTTCCTGCTGTAACCTGTGAAAGCACAGTTCATTAGAAGTATAATCTTTAGATTGTAAACTCTTATGAGCAGGACTGTTCTATTTTACCAACATCAATCCTGCTTTTTTTTTCCCCCGCCAAGAAGTTGACTGTACCTACTTGTTGCTGCTGTCTAAACATGTGGAATATGTATTTGATCAATAAATGTTTGGACTATGTATTTTTGGGGGGTTATTTCATGTTCAATATACTAGCACCCCTAACATATTTTGTGAGCTATAAAATATGCCCAAATCTAGCTTATTAGAGTGCACATATGCAAGTATGTCCAAACTAACAAACCAAAAGCCCCCTATTGCACCACAAGACCATGTTATGTACCAATGAATAGGTTGTGTTCAATGTGCAGCTAGCTATTCTTTTTCTACAATCCTCTTAACAGTAATAAATGAGGCCCCCAATTTATGTTGACTTTGAACCTTTACCGGCCAATGCCAAATACACAATAGAGCTGCAAACAAATATTTGCAAATGTCATATACACAATGGAGCCGTGTGGAAAATTGCTATGGTGCACAAATAAACGCCAAGACGGCTGTTGGAGGAGGCGTTAGAGCACCTGTCATACCAGAAATACGTCATCACGTTTGTGGAAGGATGTTCGCGTGCACCTGGAAGTGGTAATGGGGAGTGTTAGTGGATGGGAGTGTAGTTAGGAGAGTTTAGTGGTAATTTGCAAATCTATTTTTTGGCTTTTGAATTGTTCTTTTGTGGAATTCCAGACCACATTTGGACATGGCAAGATCGCTGTTCTCGACCGAGGAGCTAATCCTCATTTGCAGGGGAAACATTACTAATAATTGTTGTATTTTCAGTTGAAAACATGTCCAATTCCTAGATATATTGAGGTAAATAGCAGTGGTTCAAGGTATTCCATAAAAGAAGTTATTGTGCTTCCTACCTTTACAGGTGGCACAGACACAAGCATATACCCAGGGCCACTGTTAGATATCACGGGGCCCCGAACAACCTACCTGACAGCCCCCCACCCCCATAGAAAATATCCAAATTATATTTATGGTAAAAATACACTAAAAACATTATTAATGGACACAATCCCAACCATATTCCTGTTAAATCTAAATGATAAAACTGTACTGAATTAATAAATAAAGCTTTGTGTGTAATTGAGGTCTTAGGGCTCATTCACATGGGTGCTGTGGCCTGTAAAGTGGGAATCAGTGGTTTGTTTTTGTGGCTGTCGCCGTTTGCAGGCAACCTATGTTACACTATGGAAATGCTGCAGGTCCTCATTTGACAAGCATATGGGTGCAGGTGTACAGCCCTGAACATACACAATGAGCATTCAGGGCCACTTTCCCACACCTGCACACCTGTCAGATTAAAACCTGTGTTCATACAGCTGCTGTGTCCCCGTAGTGTAACAGGTGGTTCCAGCCACATGAACAACCCCCTCATTCATGCTGTACAGGCCAGAGGACCTGTGTGAATGGGGCATTTTTTACTTTTTTTTTCTTCAGCTCATTAATTTCAATGGGCTGCCTAACATGTAGGAACATGCAAAAATACTGCAGGCATATTATTGTAAAAGTGTGTTGCACCTAACCGCACAGTAGTGTGGTGCCATGCGTTTTGGTGGCTGTGAATGTGTCTGTGTTTACTAGACTTGTGAAGCTGCAATTAAGTTTTCATCATGGTACCTGTGCACATCTGCAAAGGGCATTGCATTTCTTTGCTGTGCAGGAAATTGCGTGCTCTTGCATGCATTTCTGAACCACAAATGGTGTGAACAAGTCCTAAGGGCCAGTTCACACTATAGAAACACAGTCTAGATGTGTTCCAGATGCGTTTTTGCATCCACTTTATTGATGCATGTTTAGCGTGTTCCAGTGCATTTTGGATGTGTTTTTGATGTGTTCCAGTGCATTTTTTTATGCATTCCAGTTAATTTTTTCCCTTCTCTGTTTCTTCAATTTAATTAGGGACATGAGCGTTTTAGTGCGTTCTATGGCGTTTTACCGCATTCCAGTACAGTTCTATGCATAAACAATGCAGCCTGTTTGACTTTTTTAGCAGCACTTGCAACGCACTGGAACTCCAAGCGCTGATGTGAACTATGACAACCATATAACCGTCTTTCTGTGCAGAAAAAGCAACTCAAACACATGTAGTGTGAACTGGCCCTAAAGGTTATTATAGGTAAGAGAACAGGACTGACCAGGAATTGTGAATTCAATCAGACTAGTGGTGAGATACAATTAGGAGTCTTATTATAATGCTAGATATAAGCTGTAGGTAATAGGAAATGAGACACATTAACTTGATCAGTAAATAAATAGTTAAATAAAAAGAGTGGGGCGGTGGTACATAGATTTGCAGATGGATCAGGTGATGATGGGGGGGGGGGGGTCAAGTTGTATAAGGAGAGAGGTTTAGGAGAAGAGAAACAAAGTTGCAATGAAATATAAACAGAAGGAAAATTGAAAGTTTCAAACTTGTCAGAAGAACAGGATGCAGGCTCACTCCCTTTCCACTTTCTAGTCAGTAGCCAAAATCTCAGTTGATTGATCAATATTACTGGCACTGACAGAACCCTGGAAATTGACCTCCATATTTTGTCCGTTCACAATAGTCTGTAATGTCAAGGAGTTTACAATCTAAGGCCAGAAACTCAGACATACTGTATACTAGGCCCAATTAACCTAACAGCATGTATTTGGAGTGTTGGCAGAAACACACCCATACAGAGAAAGCATACAAATTCCTGACAGGTGCAGCCATGACTGGGATTAGAACTCATGACCCAAGTTTTGTAAGTTCTGAGTATTAACCACTAAACCACTGTAGCAGACAGAGATTGAGCTGGAATGTAGAATAGTTTCATGATTAAAGAGAATGAAGATATATCATTATATTGGCACATAAGCTGCTTGTGCGCCACCTAGCGACCATATCCAGCATTGCTCCTAGAAATGTGTCTGACCGGGCTGTGTATTTACTAAGGGAATTGTGCCTACAAAGTAGACTCTTTTCCAATCAGCTTGCTAGATTCTTTTCTGAAAACTGACAGGTCTTAATTGATTGAATCGAGTCTGCCTGAATGAACGTCTGCTGGTAGACTCGACTCTTAGTATATCAGGACCTATATGTCAACGCCAGTTTTTAAATGCAATTGCGGGCTGTTTTTTTCCTTCGCTATAACTCTTTTCTTCACTATGAGCTTTTACTTTCCCCGGAGCTAAAAGAAACTTTGTTTCTTTTAGCTAGGGGAAAAGAAGTAAAAATAAACTTTGTTTCTTTTAGCTCGGGGAAAGTGACAGTTTATAGTGAAGCAAAAAAGCTGGCAATTGCATTTAAAAACAATGGCATTTTTTAAATGTAATTACCGGCTTTTCTTTTTCCTTCACTATAGCTCAGAGAAGGAGCAGTCATTCTGGAAGGGCTAAAAGAAGCAAAGAGACGGGGTCACCCAGTGACATTACCCAGTGACCTTGCCTCTTACTTTCCTTTAGCTCCGGGGAAAGTGACAGATCATTCTCTGAGCTATAGTGAAGGAAACAAAAGCTGGTAATTAGTCACAGCCAGTCAATGTATACACTGTATACACTGATCCTCTCCTGCCTTTCTATGCCACCAAACCCCCCCCCCCCTCACATCTGCAGTACACACATCCCCTGTATCGGCTAAATTTTTCCTATTGGCATTTCTGTTTTCGGCAGATATGTTTCGGTGGCCAGAATTTCAGTGCATCCCTAGTGAACATACAGGATAAGGTATCAGGTTTCACGTTCTTAGATCCTGGCCTGTAAGTAATGTGAAAATTAAACCATGAAAAGAAAAGAGCCCATCTCACTTGGCGAGGTCTGAGATGCTTAGCATCTATGAGGTATTCTAGGTTTTTGTGATTTGTAAAGAACAATATCAGGTGTGCTGCTCCTTCCAAGTGGTAATGCCATTCTTCCAGGGCAGATTTTATTGCCAAGAGTTCTCTATCTCCCACATCTTAATTCTTTATCGATGGGCTCAGTTTCTTGGAGAAAAACACCACAGGATGCATCAGAGACTTAGGTCCTTGATGACCCATCAGCTTATCAAATGCGGTCTGAGCAGCTTCAGTCTATTGAAAACAGCTTTGCTTCTTTGTGAGCTGCGTAATGGGTGTTATGATGCTAGAGAAATCCTTAATAAATTTCCTGTAAAAATTATCAAAACTGACAAATCGTTGTATTCCTTTTTTATCAGTTGGAAGTGGCCAAGACAGTATAGCTGAAACCTTTTGAGGGTCCATTGCCATACCCCCAGTTGATATCACTAGACCCAAAAACTGAATGGTCTGACAATCAAATTCACATTTCTTCACCTTTGCGTATAGTCCATTTTGCCTCAGTCTGCAGAGAACCTGCTTCACATGGATTCACTGTAATTCCAGGGAAACTGAGAATATGAGAATGTCATCTTGGTAGACAATCAGGAATAAGTCCATAAACTCCTTGAACATGTACTTGACAAAATGTTGGAAAGTGGCTGGCACCTTACAAAGTCTGAATGGCATAACAAGATATTCAAAATGGCCAAAGCGTGTTCGGAAGGGCGTTTTCCACTCATCCCCCTCACGGATCCTGACCAGGTTATAGGTATCCCGCAGATCTAATTTTGTGAATATCTTTGCAGACCAAAGTCTCTGAAACACTTCTGAGATCAGAGGCAGAGGATAATGATTTTTAATTGTATCTCGATTCATTTACCTATAGTCCACACATAGGTGGATGGAGTGGTCTTTTTTTCTCAACAAAGAATATTCCTCTGCCAGCTGGAGTAGAGGGTCAGATGTATCCTTTCCTAAGATTCTCATTGATGTACTCTTTAAGGGCCACAAGTTCAGGCTTAGAGAGAGGAAAAATCCTGCTAAATGGAACCTCTGCCCCTGGTAACAGTTCAATAGGGCAGTCATAAGCCCAATGAGGAGGGAGAATGTCTGCCTTTTGTTTATCAAACACGTCCAAGAACTCGTAGTACACTGGTGGAACGAGTTTATGTAATTCAAGTACAGGACTTAACAAATAACTGGAGAAGCATGTTGTGGAGTTTTGAGAGTTCTGCAAACAGTAAGAAGACTGGAAGGTAACCCCACTGGTAGTCCAGTTAAATTTGGGGTTATGAGCTTACAATCATGGCATACCCAGGATGGTTGGGAACAACGGGGAGGAAATTATGTCTAGGCATAGCAGTTCTTGGTGGTCTGGCAAGATTTTGGCAGGCAAGGGCTGTCTCATGGGTGATGGGGTCCTGATTTAATACTTGATCTGTCACCTAAACACATAGAGAGTCTCTGTTGTTTGGGCTGTAGAGGGATGTGATGTTGCTGCGTGAAGGCAGGGTCTATGAGCAACTGCATGCACCAGAATCAATTTTAGCTTGAGCCTTGAGTGTTCCTTCTGGAAGCTGTAGTGAAACAAGAACAGCGATGTAAGCAGATCTTGTCATGGTCAAAGGACAGAAATTATAAGGAAAAGAATAAGACTTACGAGTCTTGTTACAGCAAGTGCTAGCATAGTGATTGGCTCCTCCACAGTACAGAGGTTATTCTAGTGACGGCATAGCTTTTCCTCTGGTGATAGGAGAGACCAAAGAAGGCCCAGTTGCATAGGTTCAGGAATATCAGGAACAGCAGGAGATAATGAAGCCGGAGCAGGTGGATTAGCAGGCACGTTTGGTAACATCCATGTGCGACATAGCTGGCTCTTCCTCTCAGATCTTTGCTCTCTCAGACGACAATCGATCTGAATAGATAATTGGATAAGGGCTTTCAAGGAGCAGGGTACCCCAACTCGAGCCAGTTGATCTTTTAGTGAACCTAAAATTCCCAGGTGGAGCTGGTAACGAAGAGTGGCATCGTTCCATTCTGTATCAGAACTCCACCGCTTAAAGCCTGCCTCATTGTCCTCTACCGATCTTTGACTTGCTGGAGAGCATGTAGGGTGGACTCAGCTGTTGCTGTGTGTTGTGGGGCATCATACAGCTTAGCCATTTCATCAAAAAATTAGTTCATGGTTTTCAGAAGAGGACTGATTTGTTCCATCAAGCGATGAGCCCATGTTTGTGGTTCCTTTTGAAGTAGTGAGATAAGGAACCCCACTTTAGTGCTCTCCAATGAGAAGGTGCGAGGTTGCAACAGGAAGTGTAACCAGCAGGCATTTCAGAAAGCATGGAACTTGCTGTGGTCTCCTGAAAACCTCTCAGGTGTAGGAACTCTGTGCTCTGGTGGAGGAACCACTACTGTGGGTACTTGCGCTGTGGCTGCCTGAGCAGAGCTTGTGGGTGATGTTGCTGTCTGGTGTGTTGAGGTAGATGCGGAGAGAGACTCCACCCTTTGCTCCAGTTGACGGTAGCCATTTTGCAAGCCCTGACAGCATACTGCTGGCATAGGGCCTCCAAGGGTGAGACCCCCTTTCGGGCTCCATATGGTTGGATTGTACTGTCACGTACCTGACAGTGGATCCCGACATGATGAGGGTGGCCTTTTGCGCAATTCCTATCCAAGCACCCCTGGTAGTGGAGACAGGAACTGTTGAGCAGTGGAAGGGCACGGGTGCCAGGAAGCTTTTGTAGTGGACAGGAGTCTTTCCAATGGTAGTATCGAGGCTGGTCACAAGCCTTGTTCAGCAGCAGCCCAGCAGCCAGGTAGACAGATGCAGGGTAAAGTTCAAGCTCAGAAACAGGTGGAAATTGGTAACGTGCTGGCAGCAAGGTCAGGAGGCAGAGACGTAGTCATGAATCCAAAACGAGCTCCGTAACACAAGCGAGCGGCAGACATAACAGGTAGGGAACAGGTAGGGATGATCCAAGAGAGGTGTCAGATGAAGCCAGGTTAGGAACAAAGTTAGCAGATTTTCAAGAATCAGGAACACAGGAACTAGAGCTGAAGACAATCTAGCACAGAAGCCAGGCAGACTCTCAGTTTAAATAGGCTACTGGGCACCATAATCTGTGGATGCGTGCGCATGCCTATATGTGCGTGCACATATGTGCTAATGCTCGTTCATGTGCGCATTCTAGTCCTTCCTCGTCTTAGGCTTTTATGCGCACGATTCTGCACATACTCATAAGAATAAGCACCTGCTGCACAGAAATGAGCATCTGCTGTACGAGATTCCTGACAGTATGTAAACTTTTGATTTCTGTTATCATTATCATTTAGAAAGGAGCCAAACAATTATATGATAATGAATGACTTCATATGATCACTATCCTTAAATAAAAGACAGTTTTTTGGCACATACTTTTTTCTGGCTGAGATTTCTTCATCCACATTGATCAATGTGAATGGAGGAATCTGTTAGGTTCTTTTTTTTGTTCAGCCCACAGGATAAACCAAAAAACCCCCCCAAAAACATTACATGCATGCCCAACATTGGAAGTTTGAGGTGGATGTGTGGCAAAAGCATCTAATGTTGGGCATACACTTTTTCTGGCAGAGATTTCTTCATCCACATCGATCAATGTGAATGGAGTAATCTGTTTTTTCATTCAGCCCAAAAATGCCAGGACAGTTAAAACCCCAATGACTCCTTTTTGGAAAGTAGACAGTCCAAGGTATTTGCTGAGAAGCATGTTGAGTCCATAGAAGATTTTATTTTTGCCCCAAGTTTCTGGGATATGCCAAGTAAAACAAAAAAAACTTTTTTTTTTTTACACAAAGTTGACACTTTAATTAGACATTTGTTTATTTATTTCAGGTACTTATATAGCGCTGTCAATTTACACAGCGCTTTACATATATATTGTACATTCACATCAGTCCCTAACCCTTTTCTGCGGAGAGTATATGTGTAATTACACCCCAAAATACATTCTGCTTCTTCTCCTGAGTATGGGGATACCACACGTGTGAGTTTTAAAAGCTGCATAAACTTGAGTATATATACCAATTTGTAGACGCTATAACTTTCACACAAACCAATTAAAGTGGAGCTCCACCCAAAAGAGGAAGTTCCGCTTTAAGCCTCTGTCAACCAATCCCCATTAAGGATTGGCAGCTTTGGGGGGCGGGTACCCAAATTTGACAGGTACCCGCTCCCACTTCCACTGCAATCACCTAGGCGATTGGAAGTTGCCCTCCCTCCCCATAGTCTTCTGGGACATGTGACCGGTCCCAGAAGACTATGGAGCCATTCACAAAGCGCAGCACTTCTCGCACATGCGCAGTGGGCACCCATCTGTGAAGCAGCAAGCTGTCACAGCAGAGTGCCCACACTGAAGATGCTGGCGCCAGGGAGAGAAGACAACCGGTGAAACCAGCGGTGGTGAGGACACCGCTGGACCGAGGGACAGGTAAGTAACTGTATAGCTGCTGACTTTTATTTTTTTTCAGGTATAACTTCACTTTAATATACACCTATTGGTATTTTTTTTTTCAACAGACATGTAACAGAATACAGTTTTGCCTAACTTTATAATGAAATTTGATTTTATGTGATAATTTTTTTATAACTGAAAGTAGAAAAAAAGTTTGTTTTAAATTTGTCTTTCATTTATATAATAGAAAAAACCCAGTGGCGATCAAATACCGCCAAAAGAAAGCTCTATTTGTGTGAAAAAAAATTATATAAATTTCATTCAGGTACAGTGTTGCATGACCAAGCAATTACCAGTTAAAGTAGTGCAGCGCTGAATAGCAAACACTTCCCTGGTCATGAAGGGTGTTAAACCTTCTGGATGTTTCTGAACAAGCTCTAATGCAGGCCATAGACGGGTCGAAAATCGGCTGATTTTTCGGACGAAAAAAAAAAATCGGCTGATTTTCACACTGTTAATGGGTTAATTGGTTGGCCGTTTTTCGAGGTTTTGGCACATCTTTTTTATCAGTGAAGTTGGAAAAAATCTGCCGATTTTGCCGATATTCCCGGCAATGATGGGCAAATTGGCCGATCTTTTTACCGATAAAAAATCTGCGCATGAGCCGTGACCTGCAAGACGAAGAAAAAGAAGAATAAGAATTCCAGTCCGCTATTATATTTGACATGAAAAAGTATTGCGGTTGCAACAATGTATCTATTTGTATCTGAATAAAAACATCTGTATCCAAAATGGATACAAATAGATACTTTGTTGCAACCGTAATACTTTCTCATGTCAAATATAATAGCGGAGCTCTCTTCAGGGACAGAAGTATTTAGATGGGACGAAGATCGGCCGATTTTTTTTACTGTTGGTGGTAACATTGGCCTATTGAACGACCGTTTTTTTTTAAATGGCTGGTTTTTGACCTGTCTATAGCCTGCATAACACCAAAGATTTGTTTGTCCATACATTTACTCTGTGAATAATGGAGTACACCGGGACCACAGAAATCACATGCTGTACTGTCATACATAGGTGGAGGTGACACCAGGAACTGCCAACTCCCACAACATTCATTCCAACAATGTGTACAGCCCATGGACACCCCATATTATCTGTTATTCCCCACCCCCATATACTCTATACTCTCCCCTGACAGGACATTCCGCCCTGTTCCAATATTCGCCTCTCCCAGCTATCACAGTCCCGCCTACAGCACCATGGGAACAATGGGCCAAGATGGAGGCAAGGCCCGCCTACTTCCAGGTTCCGCGATCTCCCGTATAATTACCCTCTGACCCTCCAATGCTCCACCCCATAGGCTACATCACACCCACATAGAGGGTTAGCGTGTCCCTATATCATGTACCGAAGAGCTACAGCTCGGCTCCCCTTCCCGCACATCTCAGTATGGTGATATACCACCGTATTGTTAGTAAACAGTGAAACATCTATGAGCACACAATACAAAGCTGTCACATTTTAAAAGGCCTATATTTCGCATCTCCCCTCCAATGTCTGTCCCGATGGTTTCGCCCTTCCCTTTCCCCGCCCCGTTGACGTAGCTGGGCGGTGCTCCGGCCTCTCTTTTTCTGGTCGTCGAGCAGCAGAGGGGGAATTCTCGGACGAAGCCTGTGTGGTTTGTTTCCCGTTACCGCCCGTCCCGTCTTTGGCCCGTTTCCTGCCTACCTTACATTCGGTAAGAGACGTGAGAAGCTGGTGCCGCCCGGTACTGGGGACTGTCTATGAGAAGACTTTGTGGACGGAGGGTGCCGGCTAGGCCTGGCTCAGTGCTGATAGCTGGGTAGCTGCTGACTGCCTATGTATAGAGGATGAGTGTAGTCATATCAGGGGGAATGGGCACATAGATGGTGGTTACTGGCCGGGTGTCTGTCTGGCCGTACGGACTGACACCTCTCCATGTGTAAAGGGCCCTGGTATAAAGAGAAGACTGGGCTGTACTCTGTACCTCCAGTCCTCCATCTTGTACACATCCGCAGATGGCAGTTTTGTCATCTCACAAATCATCGGATAGACAATCTCCTTTTTAGCTGTAACTTGGGGGCCTGACCTGGATGATTCATATACAAGAGACCCCTTCCACCATACATATCACTTCTTCTTGCCTCCCCCCCTCCCTCTTAAGATGTGTGTGTGTGTGTGTGTGTGTACACTATATTGCCAAAAGTATTGTAATGCCCCTCCAATTGGATTTAGGTGTTCCAATCACCTCCATGGCCACAGGTGTATAAAATCAAGCACCTAGGCATGCAGACTGCTTCTACAAACATTTGTGAAAGAATGGGTCGCTCTCAGGAGGTCAGTGAATTCAAGCGTGTACTGTGATAGGTTGCCACCTGTGCAATAAGTCCATCCATGAAATTTCCTTGCTACTAAATATTCCACAGTCAACTGTTAGTGGTATTATAGCAAAGCGGGAACAGCAACTCAGCCTTGAAGTGGTAGGCCATGGAAAATGACAGAGTGGGGTCAGTGCATGCTGGAGCGCAGAAGTCACCAACCGTCTGCAGAGTCAATAGCTAAAGACCTCCAAACTTTGTGTGGCCTTCAGATTAGCACAACAACACTGCATGGAGAGATAGTCCTATCCCTCTTGTATTGAACTGTATTGTTTCCCATTATATTGTAAAGCGCTGAGCAAACTGTTGGCACCATATAAATCCTGTATAATAGAGAGCTTCATGGAATGGGTTTCCATGGCTGAGCAGCTGCATCCAAGCCTTACATCACTAAGTGCAATGCAAAGCGTTGGATGCAGTGGTGTAAAGAATGCCAACACCGGACTCTGGCGCAGTGGAGACGTGTTCTCTGGAGTGACGAATCGAGCTTCTCTGGCAATTCGATGGACGTGTCTGGGTTTGCTGGTTGCTAGGGGTAAAGGTGCTTGCTTGACTGCATTGTGTAAAGTTTGGTTGAGGAGAGATTATGGTATGAGGTTGTTTTCAGGGGTTGGGCTTGGTCCCTTAGTTCCAGTGAAGGGAACTCCTAAGGCGTCAGCATACCAAGACATTTTGGACAATTTCATGCTCCCAGGTTTGTGGGAACAGTTTGGGCATGAACCCTTCCTGATCCAACATGATTGTTCACCAGTACACAAAGCAAGGTCCATAAAGACGGATGAGCGAGTTTGAGGTGGAAGTACTTGACTGGCCTGCACAAAGTCCTGACCTCAACCTGATAGAACCTTTAGGATGAGTTGGAGCGAAGACTGTGAGCTAGGCCTTCTCATCTGACATCAGTGTCTGACCTCACAAATGCGCTTCTAGAAGAATGGGCAAACATTCCCATAGACACACTCCTAAACCTTGTGGACAGCCTTCCCAGAAGAGTTGAAGCTGTTATAGCTGCAAAGGGTGGGCCAACTCAATATTTAACCCCACGGACTAAGACTGGGATGCCATTAAAGTTCATGTGCGTTTAAAGGCCATTGTCCCAATACGCATTCACATGACCATAAAAATATTACTACCTGTGTTTTCCAGGATGAACATATCTGCGTGACCAGTAAAACGCTCACATATAGATGCACTTAAATACGTAAAGATGTGTACCCCCTTTTTTTTTTTTTTTTTTTTATTTTTAAATGCTAGTTTATTTTTCCTCTGTTTAGACCTAATTTATGCACCTACACAAGTGTGCACATGTAAGTAGATGCATAAGCACGTTCTTAGATGAAAATTTCGGTGCTCTGGGAATGCACATAAAGCTTGCTGTCAGCACACAACCTCATGTTGTAATGGGTTAGTATCTGAAGCAGCTCATGTTTACACACCTGTGTGAATGACTGTATTGAAAATGGTGCAGCTGCATTCACATCTGTAATTAGGGCCAGTTTACACCACATGCAGTCCAGTATAATAAATATATATATATAAATACACTTTTTTTTTTTTTTTTTTTTTTTTTTTTTTTTTTTTTTTTTGCTGCATCAAACATGCATGGAAAGGAGATTATATGGTATCCAGTGGCAAAGTTCACACCAGTGCGTTCCAGTTCTAGAAAAAGTAGCACACGCATTTTTCTTGTATTGGAATGTGGTAAAACACACCGGACCCCAGTGCAGTGGGGGGAAAAAAGCTTCTAGAATGCATGTAGAAACCTATCCAGAATGGATCTGGAGTGGGTTTTTGTGGTTTAAAACTGCCCTTAAACGCTGGTATATGTGTATTTAAACAGCCCTGTTAGCCTGGGTTCACATATATGCCATGCAGTTTGTGGAGCGTTTTTTTTTGCTAGATGTGCAGGTTTGTTCAGGCTGTGCATGTACGATTTTGTAAAATTGCACTGCGGGTATGCTGCATTTTAGAGGCCACAGTAGAAAACAGACTTTTCACATGTCATGTGATTCAGTGCGTTCTAAAACGCATATGTAAACAGAGGCTTAATGAAGCCTTAAGCCTTGTACACATGGGCTGAAATTGGCACATTCAGCAGGAACTGGCTGATTTTCAGCCTGTGCACAGCTGTCGAACAGGCATGCTAGAATAGCAGTCAATGGTTGTGAGCACTGATCAGGGATTCCCCCTGTCAGAATACAACAGCTTACCTGCAGATATGGCTGCACTAACATTGTGTTGGTACACCCATTTTTTTTTTTTTTTGGACCTTTTTTTTTCTTTGTTGGATTACGAGAGTGCCCTTATGTTTGCTCTCCTGTGACTTAAAACCTGCTGACAGCTGGCTATTGCCTGCTATCAGCTGACATCACAGCCCCTCCCATGTTCTAAAAGGATCCCAGTGATATTTTTGGGATCCACCTAGCTGTTTGACAGTTGACTCCACCTTTCAGTGCATGGCTGAGAGCCTAAGGTAGCTCTGCCCTCACCAGCCTAATGCTGGAGGGTCAGAGCAGAGCGGTGACTGACAGTCACTGCTCTCAGCTCAGAGCTGACTGAGAAGTGAGTGACTAAAGATCATGTGATTGCTCAGTTCTCGTGCTTAGAAGTGACATAAAACAGCTGCAGTGTTACACTGGTATGTGTATTTAAATTTATTTTTACAAACCCCAAACTTTTCCTTTAAGCTGAATGGTGCCATGCACAAACTGTGAGTCAGACTGTTGGAATGCAGTTGCTGCACAGTAATGCAATAGAAAATCCCCTTTCCATTAAGAAGCAAAATTGACATTCAGGAGGCAGCAGTGTTGCTTCCTAAATGCCTGGCAGCCACTGCTCAGCTGCCCTGAAAAATGATCCACAAACCCTTTTCACAGGGGTGCTGGAGATCCACTTGTGTGAACAGAACGAACACTTATACGTTTTCAGTTCACTTTCCATTTCTCACTTCATAATTCCTCATCTAAACAGATGGTGCGATTATTGGTGCAAATCTCACTTGTGCAAGCATGCAGTGTGTCTGCACAGAGTGTGGGGTTTTCTTTTTTTTTTTTTTTTTTTTTTTTTTTTT
Organism: Staurois parvus; assembly: GCF_062004578.1. Taxonomy (NCBI): domain Eukaryota; kingdom Metazoa; phylum Chordata; class Amphibia; order Anura; family Ranidae; genus Staurois; species Staurois parvus. The sequence continues at coordinate 4,377,299 of NW_028317807.1, read as the reverse complement.
TTTTACAATTTACTGCATATGCAGGCATTCTCTGGGATTGAGCTGGTGTGGACCCATTGCTTGCCTGCACCTGTGACCCATCTCTTATCAAATTAGCAGCACGGGAGCCAAGAACTCTTTTGGCTGCTAGGAAGAGTACCTCTGGGCCTTATGGAATAGTAAGTATTTTATCTTCATACAGTTACAATGATTAGGGCCCAGAGCTGTGATTGTAGCTAGGCAGGGTGAAGTTCCTCATTTTGTATACCCCTCAGTTACATCCAGGGCACAGATGTCTTGAGCAGATTGGAACAGATGACTCAGTGTAAACATGTAATTTTTGCTTTTATTTCCAAAACCTTAATTGGTCACAGGTAATGACCCAGCACCATACAGAGGTACTGTTGGAACACTGTTACACAGTTGCAGATTACTGCTAATGTACACAAGGGGTCCTAAATATAAGGCACTCTAGCCTTTTTTTCAAAAGGCCTATTAACCCCTTACCACTGCTTCTAGGTGGTATTTATGGATGTCTAGGAGTTGCTTCCATGTCATGTGGCTACTGTGGTTTGGCTGTCACAGCAGTCATGTGACTGGGAGCCTGTCCTGGTTCCTATCCCTTGACCGAGAGCTGCCTATGACAGCTGGGTCAATGTTCTGGGAACATGGAACACACAGCTCTCTCGCTCTCAACACACAATCGCACACTGTAATGGATTAGTATGTGCAGTGGCTACATGCGACAAGCCCACCTTTCTTGTCCGCAAGAAGTTACATGTATAATAGTGCAGCAAGTTGGCTAAATGCATATCGCAAAGTTGATATGTTATGGAGAGCGGCTTTAAAGTGAAACATTAGGTAGAAATTAAAAATGTGCCATCAGGCAGCTAAGCTTTTTTTTATTACAGAAGAGACCTGCATGGTTTCCTTTAACAATCTATCAAATGGCCTAAAATTCTGAGAAAAGGTAGGAATAGTCCACCCCAGTTTTTTTTTGTTTTTTTTGCACTTTATGCGGTGTAAAAAGTGGGGGGAGAACAAGGAATTTTGGCAGAGCCTGCCTGAAGTGCTTTAGTGTCCAAGCTGTGTCCGCAGCAGAAGTAGTTGTAGATCTTGCAGGTCAGTCATGTTTATGGACATGGTGATCCTTATCTGTAAACAAAGGTGTATTATCTGGGTACTGAAGTCTGAAGAAAAAAGGGTTGTTTTGTTTTGCCAAGCAAAACAAGTGCAAGATTTCCATTTGGTCAAAACCCCTTTAAAGTAATCCTGGCACAGACTGGGGCATTTCATACTGGGAGAATGCAGGACTGTCTGACTTTACACACTGTATTGTAGTGTCTGCATGCTTGCCACACTCGCTAAGGCTTTGCAAATCCTAAAAAAAAAAAACTGCAGCTGTAAATGTACAGGTGCCTGCATATACAGTGAAGGAAATAAGTATTTGATCCCCTGTTGATTTTGAATGTTTGCCCACTCACAAAGAAATGATCAGTCTAAAAATCGAATGGTAGGTGTATTGTAACACTGAGACCGAATCGTAACAAAAAATTCAAAAGAAATGCATGTCTAATTATGCACTGATTTGCATGTTCATGAGGGAAAGAAGTATTTGATCCCCTCCGCAAAACATGACTTGGTGGCAAATCCCTTGTTGGCAATCCCAGAGGTCAGACATTTCCTTTAGTTGGCCACCAGATTTGCACACGTCTCATAAGGGATTTTGGCCCACTCTTGGCAGACCCTCTCCAAGTCTTTAAGGTTTGTTGGCTGACGTTTGGCAACTTGAACTTTAAGCTCCCTCCACTGGCTAGGCCACTCCAGGACCTTAATGTGTTCCTTCTTGAGCCACTTCTTTGTTGCCTTGGCCATGTGTTTTGGGTCATTGTCATGCTGGAAAACCCTTCCACGACCCATTTTCAATGCCCTGGCTGAGGGAAGAAGGTTCTCACCCAAGATTTTACAGTACATTGCGCCGTCCATTGTTCCTTTGAAGCGGTGCAGTTGTCCTGTCCCCTTAGCAGAAAAACACCCCCAAAGCAGAATGTTTCCACCACCATATTTGACAGTTGGGATGGTGTTCTTGGGGTTATAGGCAGCATTCCTCCTCCAAACTCAGCAAGTTGAGTTGATGCCAAAGAGCTCGATTTTGGTCTCATCTGACCACAACACTTTCAACCAGTCCTCTCCTGCATCATTCAGATGTTCAGTGGCAAACTTTAGACAGGCCTGGACATGTGCTTTCTTAAACAGAGGGTCCTTGCAGGATTTCAGTCCTTGTCGGTGTAGTGTTACCAATTGTTTTCTTGGTGACTGTGGTCCCAGCTGCCTGGAGATAATTGACAAGATCCTCGCGTATAGTTCTGGGATGATTCCTCACTGTTCTCATGATCATTGACACCCCACAAGGTGAGATCTTGCATGGTGCACCAGACCAAGGGAGATTGACAGTTGTTTTTTGTTTCTTCCATTTGCAAATGATTGCAACAACTGCTGTCACCTTCTCCCCAAGCTGCTTGGGGATAGTTTTGTAGTCCAGCCTTGTGTAGGTCTACAATCTTGTCCCTGACATCCTGAGACAGCTCTTTGGTCTTTGCCATGGTGGAGAGTTTGGAATCTGATTGTTTTCTCCTGTGGACAGGTGTCTATTATACAGGTAACAAAATTAGATTAGAAGCAGTCCCTTAAAAGGAGTACTGCTAATCTCAGCTTGTTACCTGTATGAAAGACACCTGGTAGCCAGAAATCCTGCTGAATGATAGTGGATCAAATACTTATTTCCCTCATGAACATGCAAATCAGTGCATCATTTGTTAGACATGCATTTCTTTTGAAATGTTTGTTGCTATTCGGGAAGACATTGTTACAATACACCTACCATTCGATTTTTAGACTGACCATTTCTTTGTGAATGGGCAAACATTCAAAATCAGCAGGGGATCAAATACTTATTTCCTTCACTGTACCTACAGCACACTACCTCCCACTTATTCATATTGGCCAATAAGATGTGCCAGAGGCAGTAAGGTCATGAGCAAGCTTTGGCACTATTGATAAATGCTGCAGCTTTTCCTTTTAAATGGGTTCACTCTGGGCCTTTTACAGTAGGCCACTAGATACACTGTTGGGATACCTCTTTAAATCATTGGATTCAGGTGTTCCAATCACCTTCATGGTCAGAGGTGTATAAAATCAAGCACCTAAGAATGCAGACTGCTTCTACAAACATATGTGAAAGAATGGGTAGCTCTCAAGAGCTCAGTGAATTCAAGTGTGGTACCGTGATAGGTTGCCACCTGTGCAATAAGTCCTTCTGTGAAATTTTCCTTGCTACTAAAGCTTCCACGGTCAACTGTTAGCAGTATTATAGCAGTGGAAGCAACTGGGAACAGCAACTCAGCCAGGAGGTGGTAGGCCACGTAAAAATGACAGTGGGTTCAGGGCATGCTGAAGTGGGCAAAAGTCGCCAACTGTCTGCAGAGTCAATAGCTAAAGAGTTCCAAACGCTTTGTGTGGCCTTCAGATTGGCACAACTGTTCGTAGAACACGTCATGGAATGGGTTTCCATGGCTGAGCAGCTATATACAAGCCTTACATCTCAAAGTACAATGCAAAGTGTTGGATGCGGTGGTATAAAGCATGCCGCCACTGGACTCTAGAGCAGTGGAGATATGTTCTCTGGAGAGACGAATCATGCTTCTGTCTGGCAATCCGATGGATGTGTCTGGGTTTGGTGGTTGCCAGGAGAATGGGATTTGCCTGACTGCATTGTGCCAAGTTTAGAGAGGGGATTATGGTGTGTGTTTTTTTTTTTTTTGTTTTTTTGTTTTTTTTTTTTCAGGGGTTGGGCTTGGCCCCTTAGTTCCAGTGAAGGGAGCTCTTAAGGCATCAGCATACCAAGACAATTTCATGCTCCCAACTTTGTGGGAACAGTTTGGGGATGGCCCCTTCCTGTTCCAAAATGACTATGCACAAAGCAAGGTCCATAAAGACATGGATGAGTGCATTTTTGGGGTGGAGGAACTTGACTGGCCTGCACAAAGTCCTGACCTCAACCCGATAGAACACGTTTTGGGATGAATTGGTGTGGAGACTGCGAGCCAGGCCTTCTCCTTTGACATCAGTGCCTGACCTCACAAATGCACTTCTGGAAGAATGGTCAAATGTTCCCATAGACACATTCCTAAACCTTCTGGACAGCCTTCCCGGAAGAGTTGAAGCTGTTGGGGTGGGCTAACTCAGTTAACCCTTTGTACTAACCCAGCCCATACATTGGTTGAATTCCAAATGAATTTTCTTTAGAAAATCTGAAATTGTGTATTTTGTAATCTGATGGTACCACCATTTATTTTGAAATTCGACCAACCAAGACTTTAATTTCACCTAATGTTGCTACAGAAAACCATTCTTGTGGCCAAGAATTTTTCTTTTCAAGTCCCAGCTAATGGTAATTTCTTCGATTACGTTCCTCGCATGATTCTCCTATCATTGATTGGAGATTAATTTCTAAGTTTCTTACATGCCCAATCACTCAAATTTGGCCACTCAAATTGGCCATTGCCGTGGCCCACTAATGGTGCAAAATTTGAATGAAAGTTTCTTAGAAAATTTTCTAAATTCTTTTTGCAATTTGACCTGTGTGGCCGACTTAAGACTGGGATACCATTAATGTGTGTGCCCCAATACCTTTGGTAATAGTGTATGTTGGGGTACCTCCTTAATGTCTACACGGTTTACCTGCAGCAGGTTGTAGTAGACAATGTCCTTTATTCTCTATTTGATCACTGTTGGTACATTGGGAATCCAGGTAGCTTATTGGACAAAAAATTTAAGATGTGAGGTGACCTTTCACGTCTGACTCCAGGTGAAGTCCACCTCCTGAAAAGTAAACGAGAGGTAAACCAGGGTAGATATGGAGATAAACCTTTTTAAAATACAACCTTGTGTTTTTTAATTTTTAGACTGAATAGTCCATTCTTACTTGAGCTCAGTTGCGACAGGTTCTCTGTAAATGGAATGTGTTAAGCCTACACATTTTAGTTATCTTCGGTCTCCCAGCTGTTTTTGTTCACCATTAACTGTTAATATAGCAATCTCTGCTGTTGTGCCTTTGTGTTCTGACAGGGGGACCCCTCTGGCACTGTCCCAAGTAGTATGGGCAGCCTGTTCAGCTCATAAATAAAATTGATAGCAGTCTCAAATGCTCCTCTAACTTGTATTCTGGGTCAGTTCAAGCTCTCAGCTGATAATTACGAACACTAATAGTTAAGTGGCTGTTTTCCACACTTCACATGGTTAATGAATGGGAGAGGGAAGTTGACCCCTACCTCTTGGCTAGAAAACTTGCACATCAACATCGGGGTTGCCTCAAATTTTGATAAGATGGTGCTAACCACACCGCAGTGGCCTCAGCAGATATTCTATCAAGACTGTTGGGCTAAAGATGGTCGGAGCAAATTTTATCTGGCTTTGTTAAACTGAACTAGGTTGTGTGGAACCTTCTTTTAAGGGCCTTTGAGGTAGGCAGATGGGTGTTATACGGCAGGGAGTGGTGACCAGAGTGTCAGAATTTTGGTAATTCTAGGGGTCCTTTCACACGGGTGTTGTGTGGGTGTGATTTTTTTTTTTTTTTTTTTTTAACAACCCCCCCCCCCCCCCCCCCGCAAAGAAAACCTGATGATTTTACATCCATTTTTCCTTGTGCGACTTGTGTGCTACTACAAGGTAGTTCATGCACTACTTTGGTATGACTCGTGCAACTTGAGTGCCATACTACAATGAAAACTCTCAAGTCGCACATGTCAGTTGTCCATCAATGAAAGTCAGTCGTATCCAAGTTGTACGGCTCCAAAGTTCCATGACTTAGGAGTGCAAGTGTGAATGGAGCCTTAGGAACCTTTTTAGGCCTCCTAGTCTGAGTGTACAAGTTGACTCACAATGCCCTAGTAATATACCCCCCAAAAAATCTTTCTAGAGTAAGTTAAAAAAAAAAAGTACCTTGACAGGCAGTGTTCAACAAATAGTGCAGAACCTTTTGGAAGGAGGGTCAACTCTTCTATTGTGTACATGAAAGGGAGGGGGAACTCCTGGATAAGGGACAAAACTGAGTAATTTGTGAAGAAAAACAAATTTGTAGCATGGGCAAAGTTTAAATCTAGGGTCAAAGATGACCAACAATGAGGAAAATAAAACCGTAGGAGTGACCATCTCAGAGGGGAGTGCCTTTTCCATTGCTGTGGCTTTATTCTAGCATGTACACTTGTACGGTAGAACACAAATGTGTTGGTTTTTTTTTTTCTTCCCCAGGAGGGAGGTTCACTATATACAAAGGCAAGAAAGTCATCAAATTGGGTCAAAAGTAAGATTCGCCCCTCTATCCCACAATTGCACTTGGATTAAGGGGGTGTCTCCGTGTGCTGAGTTGTTTGACCAGCACTGTGCCTGGTTTATTGGCACTGGAGTATTTGGTGCACACAGGCCTTTTTAGCCCTGGCTTTGAAAAGGTAAGAACACTGAATTTCACAGGTACCTTAAGCCTTCACACATTATATAAGTTCAGTGGGCTGAACAAACACCTGGCATATAGCTTTACTAATGCAAGTGATGTTAGTAAAGCAATCTCCCCTGCTGTGCTATTGTGTTCTGACAGTTGGACTGCACCCTGCCAGGACACAGGCACCACACACGCACGCGCACACACGCAAACCTGTGAGCTGCGTAGTGCTTAACACTCACACAGCCTGGTTTAAGAGCTAGCCCACAGGTGTCCCCTTTAGGCAGCGGCTCCTATGGGGGCACTCTCAGCAGATGAGGAGCCAGAAGGTGTCGGTGGGGGACCCGTGAAGAGGTTTAGGCCTAAGGTCCCTAACATTCATACATACTAGGGCCAATTTAGACAGGATCCAATTACCTACCAGCATGTCTTTGGAGTGTGGGAGGAAACTGGAGTACGCGGTGGAAACCCATGCAAACTCCAGGCAGGTGGTGCCATGGTTGGTATGTGAACCAGTGACCCTAGTACTGCCAGGCACAATTGCTAATCATTTGGGCAGCATAGTGGCTAAATGGTTGGCACAACCACCTGGCAGTACTAGGGTCACTGGTTCAAATCAAAACCATGGCACCACCTGCTTGGAGTTTGCATGTTCTCCCTGTGAGTTTCCTCCTACATTCCAAAGACATGCTAGTAGGTTAACTGGCTCCTGTATAAATTTGCCCTAGTATGTGTATGAATATGTTGGGGTATCTTATATTGTACACCCCTTGAGGGGTGCGTATCTAACAAGCTGAAGTTAGAAGCAGTGTTTTATGTACAGCTGCACCAGTTTGAGTGCTCCAGTTTTTTAGTAAATCTCCCCCAACGTTTATTTTAGTTTAACAAAAAAAAACTAACTTTACAATCCCTTTAACATAAATCTGTCTTTAACAAAGAGTGACTACCATGTGTGACCATCTGGCAATCCTAGTCAGCTGGACTCAACACTTTAAATCCTTGATCCAGAACAGTCTGGGGGAGAAAATGTCTGACAGCCAAACATCTGGCATTTTCAGCAGAGGCCAGCAAAAGCGGCCATTTATTTGTTTTTTTTTTTTTGTTTGTTTTTTTCCTGCCTGTCTTGACATCAGGGCAGTGCATTTCAGTGTGGACTTGAAAATTCCATTCTAAGTTTGTACTGGTTTAATAGTTAATGGTATTCGTAGAAACCACCTTGAGAACTTGCTGTGCCAGCTGTTGAGTGGATGGGTTGAGTTGCTGTGTTTAGTGGACGGGTTTCTTTTAAATGCATTTAAAGAAAATGTTGCTTGAATGCAGACCAGTCACTGTAGTTGTGTATTTGTTACTTTCTGTGGGTAGAGAACTTGCTCAGTGTAATGTTTCTAATGGCAGTATTCGTCTTATTTTGCAGGGCATCTTTTTTATGAATAATCAAAAGCAGCAAAAGCCAACGCTATCTGGCCAGCGTTTTAAAACCCGAAAAAGAGGTAATGTTAACATCGCCTACACACTATATGCTCCCAGGTGTTACACTAAGCCCAAAATAGACATAATGTTGTCCTTTGAAGATTTCACATAGTTTGGCTAAGTCCACTTAACTTATACAAAAGTTTTTTTTTTTGTGTTTTTTTTTTTTTTTCCCTTTTTTTATAATCCCTTTTAAACAATTGGGGCTCATTTGGAGTTATGTTCTTGGGTGTAACTTTATTTTATACAATTTAAAAAAAAAAAAAAAAAAAGGCAACTAATGTGACAGGTTCTCTTTATTGAGACATCTAAGGTCTAAAAGACCCTGGATGTCTCCCCTGTACTATGTTGAATGTAACGCAGTGCACATTGCACTGCATTACATTCTTTCTCTCAACAGGGAAGGGCAAGTGCTGTGGGGGGGGGGGGCGCAGAGAGGCTGGCTCAGCCTGCAGCAGGGCTGAAAGTTTAAGAAAATTACCTGCCCAGGGGCCGGAACTACATGTCCCGGGCGTTGGGTGATATAAATTCAACATCCCTGGTCTGCCTGTCAACCCTTTGCGCTTTTTTTTTTTTTTTTTTCCCCTATAGGTCAAAAGGAATAAATGGCTGAGCCCTGCCCCCCATCCTGATTTAGTGCAAGGACACTATCCTAAACAATATCCAATGGGGTGGACCATTACAACAGTTTTCGGGTCATCTGGTCAGCTAGAGACATCACCTGCAAATACTAATATATGCGCACTGCCAACAGTGTAGGCTTTGTGTGAATAGCTTGTAGATAGAACTATTATTTGAATATTGTGTCCAAAATGGTTAGTGTTACTAAACCCAGAACCCTGCATACTCTATCCGGTCTCCCAGATACAGAACATGGAAGTGCAATTATTTTAATAAATATAAAACTGCTAAATGCCTTTTCTCATCAGCAATTAGAGTAGTTTTATGACTTCTTTCAGTGTCTGGCAAAGCACTGGTTAAAGATTGTAGGAGGAATTTTCATTCTCCTGTAGGAGGATGCAGGGCAACATCCTTTTACACAATGGAGGATTAACCCTTTAGGTTCCACAGCAAGTACGACAAGCATGCTTTACTGCATTAACAGATTGATTTTACTGTTGTGGGTTTAGTAACTTTCAATGTTTAGGGACCCTCTGTACTGCAATATACACTGCTCAAAAAAGTAAAAGGAACACTTTGAAAACACATCAGATCTAAATGGGGAAAAATATATCATGCTGAATATCTATACTGATATGGACTGGGTAATGTGTTAGGAACGTAAGGATGCCCCATTATTTTGATAAATTATCAACCTACAGAGGACTGAATTCAAAGATGCCTGGAAGATCAAAGTGAAACGATGCAGCAGGTTAGTCCATTTTGCTAAAATTTAATTGCAGCAACTCAAAATGGTACTCAGTAGTTTGTATGGCCCCCACATCCTTGTATGCATTCCTGATGACATCAGGGCATGCTCCTAGGAGACGACAGATGGTGTCCTGGGGTATTTCCTCCCAGATCTGAACTGGGGTATTTCCTCCCAGATCTGAACAAAGTCATCACTAAGTTGCTGGACAGTCTGAGGTGCAACCTGGCAGCATCGGATGGACCTAAACATGATATCCCAGAGGTGTTCTATTGGATTTAGGTCAGGCGAGCGTGGGGGGCCATTCAATGGTATAAATTCCATCCTCCAAGAATTGCCTGCATACTCTCGCCACATGAGGCCGGGCATTGTCGTGCACCAGGAGGAACCCAGGACCCACTGCACCAGTGTAGGGTCTGACAAATGGGTCCAAGGATTTCACCCTGATACCTAATGGCAGTCAGTGGCAATGCCATGTCCCTCCCATGGATATGCCTCCCCAGACAGTCACTGACCCACCATGAAAACGGTCATGCTGAATGATGTTACAGGCAGCACAATGTTCTCCACGGCTTCTGCAGACCCTCTAAATCTGTCACATCTGTTCAGGGTGAACCTTCTCATCTGTGAAAAGCACAGGGCACCAGTGGCAGACCTTCCAATTCTGGTGTTCAATGGCAAATGTCAATCAAGCTCTATGGTGCCAGGCAGTGAGCACAGGGCCCACTAGAGTATGTCGGGCCACCCTCATGAAGTCTGTTTCTGATTGTTTGGTCAGACATTCACACCAGTGGCCTGCTGGGAGGTCAATTTTGTAGGGCTTTGGCAGTGCTCATCCTTTCTCCTTGCAAAAAGGAGCAGATACCTGCTGATGGGTTAAGGACCCTCTAAAGCCCTGTCCAGCTCTCCTAGAGTAACTGCCTGTCTTCTAGAATCTTCTCCATGCTCTTGAGACTGTGCTGGCGGACACAGCAAACCTTTTGGCAATGGCATGTATTGATGTGCCATCCTGGAGGAGTTGCACTGGCTGTGTAACCTCCTGTAAGGTCCGGGTATTGCCTTATCCGATCAGTAGTGACACTGACCCTAGCCAACTGCAAAACTAGAGAGAACCAGTCAGAAAAGATTAGTAGGGGGAAAAAAAAATGTCAGTGGCTTCCACCTGGAAATTAATTCCTGTATTGGGGGGTTGTCTCATTGTTGCCCATCTAGTACACCTGTTAATGTCATTAACGCCAAAGCAGCTGAAACTGATTAAAAACCCCCTCTGCTACTTAGCTGACCAGAGCGATATCCAAGGAGTTTAATTGACTTGATGCTATACTCTGATTAAAAAGTGTTCCTTTTTATTTTTTTTAGCAGTGTATTCTACATATTCTGGCTGAATCTATAGAAACTATCTTTTTTTTTTTTTTTTTTTTTTTTTCCCCTTTTTCAGATGAAAAGGAGAGGTTTGACCCTACCCAATTTCAAGACTGTATTATTCAAGGCTTAAATGAAACTGGCAACGACTTGGAAGCAGTAGCAAAATTTCTTGATGCTTCTGGGGCAAAACTCGACTACCGTCGCTATGCAGAAACGCTTTTTGACATCCTGGTGGCTGGTGGAATGCTGGGTATGCAAGCGCATAAAATTGCCTGTCAAATATCTTGTCTGCTATTCTCATTACTGGCCGCTAGTCTTTTAACTGTATAAATGCATTTCAAAATGGTGCTGCAATAGCGGTTTTAACAGGGATGTAATAAATTTATACCTAGTAGTTTTGTCAGAAATACTGGCTGCTGGTGGTGTCCAAAAACTGGCTTGATTAAAATTTGATCTTCCAGCCGTAAAAGACTTTAATCAATCTGCTTTGTATTAACTGAAAATCTCAACTTCTCATGGATTGCTGTGAATTTGGTGACCATACTGCAACCGATCTGATGGGTAATCAGTTGTTGCTGTAGTGGAGGACTTGCTTGGACTCCCTGTATCCTTGGCTGGGTTTGAGCAGATGTAAAATCTCACATGGGCTTCTACAGGAGCTTCTCATAATTTTTTTTTTTTTTTTTTTTTTTTTTTAAATTTTAGGTTTTAAGCAAACATACATCTTGGTATATTCTGCAATTCCAAAACATTTTCAGGATTAGAGGTTTAGGGTAGTAAAATTCATGTGTAAGATGGAGAAAAGCCAAGCTCTGCATTAAAAAATCAGAGGCACTTTGAAAAATAGTCTGGTCACTAGACCACAGTATCCCCAAAGATGTTTGTTTTTTTTTTTTTGTTGTTTTTTAACATTAGCCAATTTAGGCTAGCTATTATAGGATCTCTAAAGCGGGCCACAGAAGGCTGGCTCACACTTATGAGGTCTGCATTTACGTTGCCATGGCAGCCCATTAATTTTGAGTGGGCTGCAGTGCCTGCATTTTCTGCCAAAAGTTCATGCACTTTTTAAACCAGTGGCTCAGGGTAACCACATGGTCTGACCATGTGATTTCCCTGCGGTGCCCACAAGCGTGCTGCAGGTTGAGATGCGTGGGGGGTGCCATTCAGAATGAATGGCAGCCCTGCGCATCTTGTAAGGGCAGCCAGATTTGGCTGCAGGTGGGGAACAGGTGCAATTCCTGCAACAGCAACCAGACTGCAGATAAGTGTGAACCTAGGGTCAGGCCCAATCGCTTAGCAAGAGTACTCACTTGAATTTTCCATCCACGCAGCTGTCAGAACACTGCCTGCACCTGATTGGATACAGGTGCTGTTTTGGATGAGCATTTTCCACCTGGCTCTTTCAATAAGTCGTTTGGGGGAAAACTAATTTTGTCGAACCAGTGGTCCTGACAGGACCACCAACAGAACAAATGTGTATCGCCATTTTTAGTGTTTGGCATGAAATATGTCAATGCAAATATTCTAGCCAGTTCTCCTGTTCTCCATTGGAACAGCCTTGTAGGATCATGTCTGTTATGGCATTAGCTTTCTGTTGATAGATATTTTATTCTAGGTGCACTTCCATATGTTTATATAGTCTTGAAACGATGCACAAGTGCTTTGGACTATATTAGAGTATGCTCACAAATACATACCACAGTATCTCGCTGGCAGCAAAATGCTTTGTAAAATGTCCTTTAAACATATAAGATTTGTGCTAATGTTGCAAATGCATACAGTTCAAATGGTACCCCATTTACTAGGATGCAGGTGGCCTTTTAAGGCCAATGGCATACTTTTCCATTATACTGTATGTAATGATTGGACATGTTTACTTGTGCATTGGACCTTGATCAGCATTAATCTCGTGTCTGTACATAGTTGTACACTGCTCTCTTCCACATGTACTTGCTCTTCTAGTTTTCTCATATATGGTGAGCTAAAAACATTCTACTACATTTTGTTCTAATCAAATCAATATAATCTTGCAGCACCAGGTGGTACTCTTGCCGACGACGTGATCCGTACTGATGTTTGTGTGTTTTCAGCACAAGAAGACCTAGAGACCATGCAGGCATTTGCTCAGGTATGGTAAGATTCCCATGTCCACAAAGCACTTTTAGCATATTACATTACTGTATGTGATTTTACAAACACTAATTGGGTGTTTTGTGTTCGTTAGCTGCTTCCCACAAGTAGGACTTCCCCCTGTCACAGGCAACAATGAAACCAAATGGTTTAGAGTTTCATGATTTTTATTTTAACCGGCATGATGAGTTTTTTTTTTTTTTTTTTGTCCTTTAGCCAAGCAATGCTGGCGGGAGGGTGAGGCAGAGAAGCTGGCTTTCAGAGGTTGCAGGAGGAAAATGGAGAGGATCAGTTCCTGCATATGCTGTCTCTCCTGTTCAAGTGTAAAACAGAATGTGACAGGGAGGCCACAAAGGGCCCCTGGAGCTTAAGGTGGGGTTGCTTTTGTGACCCTTGACGCTAACCCGGTAATTGTTGGTGTGATAATGCGTCAACTGTCATTTTTTTACAGGCCCCCAAACTACAATTGTAAACAAGCCCTTACTGTCCTGAGCCTCCTAATAAGGCTGCTTTCACATGAATGCGCTGCAGTTTACCCTTGCCATTAGTTCAGTGTACCTGTGGGTTAGCTGCGCTTTGCCATAGGCTTCTATTATCTTGTGGGTTTGGTGCACTTTCTAAAGGTGCACCAAAAAACTCCTAAGATATAAAAGTTGCTGACTCTGGGTGTGTTTCCCTGGTTTGAGGTCGAGTGGGCTCCAAGGGCCACGGGTTGAGCACTCCTGCCCTACATCCCCAGGTTGAGGTAGTTCTACCTGGACCATGGCTACAGTCATGACCCTGGTACTTTTTTTTTTTTTTTTTTTTTTTTTTTAAACTGCTAAAAATGCAAGTACTTGCTGCAAGAGTCTGCATTTTTCATTGAGTGAGACCTAGTAGTGGGAGAGGGTTAGAACCATAATTCCATACCTGCTAAAAAAAAACAAAAAAAACCTTGTTTTGCATTTCTCCATGGCAGAAGGTGTTTATCAATTCTGGTGCAGTTGTTTTAAATCTTATATCGCTGTTTTATGCTTAGGTTTTTAACAAACTAATCAGACGTTACAAATATCTGGAGAAAGGCTTTGAAGAAGAGGTCAAAAAGGTATACATTTTTGTTTCTTTTGGTCCTTTTATTTTTGTGTTTTTTGAATGAGTTTGCATTTTTTTTGAAACTCTTCTTTTTTCAGCTGTTTCTGTTTCTGAAAGGGTTTTCAGAGTCTGAGAGGAATAAGCTGGCCATGCTTACTGGTATTCTTCTGGCCAATGGGATTCTTTCTGCATCAATTCTGAACAGTCTCTATAATGAGAATTTGGTAAAAGAGGGTAAGTATTCTGAAACCTGCACTTCTAGATAAAAGGGTAACATGAGTTTCACTACTTCCTCATACCAAGTTTTAAAAATAAATGCATATTTTTGCAGGTAAAAAAATGCATTTATTTTTACCCTGGAGCCTCTAAAAGGCATTGTACCCATGATCAACCGATCACAGGTCCAATGCCAGGCTCCTGCAGACCCTCGGTACACTGCCCGTTCCTCTTAAAGGCAGGCAGTTTCTGAATTGCAGGAAGAATCCATGAACTACAAGAGCGCACACCAATGGCCTCTGTTAATTGAACTAAAGTCTGTTGGCCGCGGTGGCCTGATAGTTGTAAATCATTCAGTCGCAGAACTCAGCAGGAGCTGAACATGTTCCAAAGGTGACGTTGGCCTTTAAAATCTGTACATAACTGTTTGTTTTTTTTTTTTTTTTTTTCCTTTACCCCCAGAGTTTGAAAATAATTGTTAAATTGTTTTTTGTATAAGGGCATTTCTGTAACGCATTCATGTCTTGGCACTTGCAGTCCAACAATACGCTGAGAATTCAGTGCAAGGTGAAGTTGGCAACCAGGCGAGTATAATGCAAGGTGCCGACTTTACCTTACATTGGAGGACTTCTCAAGTGCACTAGGAGAGCTCTAGCCCATTCAGGATATGTGACTGGGTAGTAGCACCACAGCTTTTGATGCTTGGTTGAATGCACTGAATTGTGTTGACTGTCTGATGATTTTTTTTTTTTTTGGTCTTGCTGGAGACTTTACTTAAAGATCAATAATGGAGACTTGTCTTTAAAATCACAAACTGCTGCAGGATATTCATCCATCCTTGCTGGATGGAGGAATCTGTTTGGATAAACTGTGTAGCCAGCTTTAGTATGCCTAGGGTGACTGTTAACCTACAAACAAGCATGTGTTTAGTCAAACTCTGAACAGTCGGTTGTAGCGGAGTTGGTTTTTTTTCCTCTTGCTGGAAGTCCTGAGCTATAACGTTTTGGTCAAGGTTTGGATGGATGAGATGCAGAATTATATGGTGAACCTGGATTGTTAAATTTTGCCTGGTATACTGGGTTAGGTTTGCACATTTGGCAATGTCTCACTGTAATTTTGATGTGATTAATAGGATAGATGGGGAGCAAGTCAGGGTAACGGCTGAGCTTATGCCCCACCCTGCCTTGCAACTCATAGTCCAAAATCCAAGAGTAGGAGTCTGGAGAAGGCATGTGAGCTCATTCCTAATCAGGAGTTCAAAACACTGCATGTGAAACCACATAAAAGAAGCCTGGCATTATCCAGCTGTTCTGTGCCATCTAACACCCCCCCCCCCACCTCAGACTGCAGATCCTTTTATGGACCTGGACCTAAAGAGTTCTGTTTATTTTCCCCACCCTGTCCCACATTTATATGGGAAGGTAGTAAAATGATAGGGTTGTAGGGTTATTTTTTCTTTTGTAATACAGAATTGACATGGCTAAATGTTTCAGATTCCCAATTTTATATTTAACAGGTGTTTCGGCTGCATTTGCAGTAAAGCTATTTAAATCATGGATCAATGAAAAAGATATTAATGCAGTAGCTGGCAGTCTTAGGAAAGTGAATATGGACAATAGACTTATGGTAAGCCAGATAATTCTAATTTTGTTAGAATATTGCATACTGCCAGACCTCTAAACATGATCTAAATTATCCCTGTTTGCTCTTACCTTTTTTAAATTAATTCTAGGAACTGTTTCCGGCAAACAAGCAAAGTGTAGAACACTTCACAAAATACTTTACAGATGCCGGATTAAAAGAATTATCAGAGTATGTCCGCAATCAACAAACAATAGGGGCTCGTAAGGAACTCCAGAAAGAACTGCAGGAAATGATGTCAAAAGGAGAGCCTCTTAAAGAGGTAATTTTAATATTATTGTATTGCGATCTTGTTGCTCGACACTCTACAGAGCGACTAGACCTAAGCTGGTACCTGGCCTCTTAATGGCTTGGTCTTCTAAAGTTCTTGGTGAAAAAGCTTTACAGTAATTTTGTTTTAAAATAAATATGGTTACATAACTAACTTTCAGATCAGTATGTATGTAAAGGAAGAAATGAAGAAAAACAACATCTCGGAGCAGACTGTCATTGGTATCCTGTGGTCTAGTGTGATGAGCTGTGTGGAGTGGAACAAAAAAGAGGAGCTGGTTACAGAGCAAGCCATCAAACACTTGAAGGTATCTGTCCAAAAAAAGTCCCCCCCTTCCCCCTGCAAAAGACCCACAAACACCTGTTTGATCTTGCCAATGAAGTCCACCTATTGCAGCCTCCCTTGGTGTGGCAGCAATGCTCCTGAATTTAGAGCAGAGTTGCCATTATGTAGGCTGTGCCTGCTTGCACTTCAGTTGGATGGAAAAAAAAAAAATTGCAGGGGCGTCAGCATTTGTTACTAATTGACAAGACCTGAAAATATGGACTATAAATTGCACACTAGCAGTAACTGGTTACTTGTGTTTAGACCAATGTATGTGATCAGTCCCTTTTTTAAATATGAATGCAAGTTACTTACTATGGGGAGAACCTCTGGAGGAATCTAGGATGGAGAAAGATCTGGGGGTCCTAGTAAGTCTACTTGCTATAGCTTGGCATTGCATGCTATTACTCAGTCTGTTATCATGCATTAAAAAGGCAACTTCAGAGCTAAAATGATGATCCTGCCACTTTTTATACAAACTGTTTGGCCACATCTGGAGTATTCCATCCAGTTCTGGTCCTCAATCCTTAGGAAGGATGTGCTTGAACTGGAGGGCATCCAGAGAAGGGAAACAAAATTAATAAGGGGACTTCAGGACCTCTGTTACAAGGAAAGACTACAAGCATTAAACTTGTTCTCCCTGGAGAAGACTCTTGAGAGGAGTTGAGAGCGGTATACAAATACCTAAATGGTGGTCCCAGTGTAGGCAGTAAACTAGTTAGTCTCAGACACAGGGTCACTCAATGAAATTGGAGAAGTGGTTTAACCTTAGTGTTACTAAACCCAGGACACTGCATTCACTCTCCTGCAGAACACAACATTAACATGAAAGCGGTTTAGTAAATATAAACTGCTAAATACCTTTTTTTTCTTTCTCATCTGGCGTTGGAGTAGACTTGTGACTATCGGTGTCCAGCAGAGCACCAGTTAAAGCTTGTAGGAGGAGTTTTCATTCTTTAGGAGAATGCAGGACCTCTGGACAGTGCTGATCACATGCACTCTCCCAAGAAAAGAGCTCTCTAGCAATACGCACCAAACTGAGCATGTGCAAACTTACTCCAAACCTCTGTTCTATCAGGGGATAGTTGGGGGGGATAATGGGAAGAGGGGGAGGATCAGAGAAAAGGATCAAACATCCTTTTTGCTACAATGTAGAGAATTGACCCCTTGGGTTACACAGTGAAGTATAACAAGCATGCTTTACTGCATATATAGACTGATTTTACGGTTGTGGTTTTAGTAACCCTTTAAGCTGTGTAGGGTGTTTTTTCACTGTTGGGGCAGCAAGAAGGTGGAACTTGCCTCCACAGTCAGTGTCAGCAGGAAATATTGAGTTTTTTAAAAGGCTCTTGGACTTGCATCTTAGTGAACACAATATACAGGGATATGGGAAATGATTCACAAGGTTGAACTGGATGGACTAGTGTCTGTATTCAACCTTACCCATGTAAAAAAAAAAAATGATATAGGCAATCTACCAAGTATGCTTTAAATGCCATCTGCCTTTTCCCTTTTACAGTACTGCAGTATAAATGGGTGGCTGTTAGGGGAGACCTCAACGCTCAGAGCACTGATAGGTTGATATTTACCTGCCCTGTGGTTCTCTTCATGGGTCCCCTGCTGTTGCTCTTGGCTTCTCCACTTCAAGTGCCCCCATAGAAAGTTGCTTTTCTATGGGGGCATTCATGCAGGCTAGCTCCTGAGCCTCACTCTGCATCAGTTGACAGTGACAAGGCATGCATTAAGGTAAAGGTTTAGGCTTTATAACCACTTTAACTTAACCATGTTAATTGTAGCGCAAATGTTTGTCCTCCTGTCATGGGCAATTAGTCATTAGGAAATACTGTTTACTTTACGAATTTTTCTTTTCTTCTCAGCAATACAGCCCTCTCCTTGCTGCCTTTACTACACAAGGTCAGTCTGAACTGACTTTGCTGCTGAAAATTCAGGAGTATTGTTATGACAACATTCACTTCATGAAATCTTTCCAGAAAATTGTGGTGCTTTTTTACAAAGGTAAGCTTGGCAGTTTTAGGCCTCAAGAATATGGTAGTTTAGCAGCTCAGAAGTGCTAAACTATAAAATTCCCGGTGTTTTCACACACATGGGGAACAGCAGGTGGTGCATACAGCCAGCCATATACATGTCGTGTTGTAATCAATTTTACCCAAACGTTCATGGAAATATGCCATATGTGCATTGCAACAGGTAAATTCTAATGCAGAGAATAATCTTGTGTTTTACGTTGTTTCAAACTCTCAATTTTTTTGATGTAACCTCACGTGGCAATAAAACAGGATGTTTACAACTGGAGAAAGTGTACTAATTTTTTTCCATCTTCCCCTATTTATGAAAAATTACCTTGTGTCATAATCACACCAAAGCTTTAGTTGCACGACAAGTACATTGTTGGTATTTTATATACACTTTGTACAGTATAGCACATCCAGGTTCATTGATTTGGAAAATTTGTAACACTCCCATCTTGCTGTAATGGGGGTGAGTTTCCTTGTTTTCGTTTGTGCTATGGTTTGACAGACTTGCTGTACGTGCTTTTAATGGCAATATGTATTAAAGTCTATCTCCATATTTCTTCTCTCCTTAACAGCTGAAGTTTTAAGTGAAGAGCCCATTTTGAAGTGGTACAAAGATGCTCATCTTGCTAAAGGAAAGAGTGTATTTCTGGAACAGATGAAAAAATTTGTAGAGTGGCTTAAAAATGCAGAAGAAGGTAACTAAAGTGTACATATGGTGGTTAGTCTTTTTGTGGTAGTTTTTTAAATTCATAAAAACAAAAAAAGTTGAAGTTTTGTTTTAGACATACTGCACAAACAATACATGTATGCAGAAGTGCTTTAACACATGCATTGTCGCCTACATTTTCTTAAATAAAAACCTGTTTGTTGGGGTTGTCAATGCTTGAATCACATAACTACTACATATCTGCTTCCTGTTGCCAAAATGTGAGTGAGTACTCGCCTACACTCAGACATTGGCATGCAACCTAAGGGCTATACCCTGCAGATGTCGCTTGGCTTCAGAAGGGCTGCATCACCCGTGTTGTGAATGTAATCAGCGGCTATACAGCATCTGGATCACTTACTTTACAGCTGAAAGCCTGCTCAGGAAAATGGGCACAAGCTGGTTCAGCTTGTGCGTAACCCTTCACTTTTTGGCCATATGTAGTATGTCCAAAGAGCTGAGAGTTAAATACTAGCTGTTGCTGTAAAGACCGCAGCAGTGTTTTAATGGATTATAAATGGTTGTGTAGTCATGGCTGTTCTTCTTCTAATTAAGGCATAGTGCAATTATTTTGTCTTTAGAATTAACTTTTTTTTTTCTTTTTTTTTCCCCCCCCCCCCTGCAGAATCTGAGTCTGAGAATGAAGATGTTGAATGAACTGTCAATAGTGTTGCCAGTAAGCAAACACAGGAGCTGTAGATAAAAACATACTCAGTTATGTGGTTCTTTTTGTTTTTTTCTTTTCTGGTTCATTACATCCTACCTCCTGTATCAAGCATGATATAAGGGCTTTCATCACTTACAATTTTTTTTTTCTCCTCCCTTTTTACAGTCATGTTTTTTTAGTTTTAGAAGAAACCATGTTTTAAGTAACAATGCGATGTCCAAATTCCATGTCCTGGATTTTTGTTACCCTCTACCTCCTGTATTTTCTACTGTAATGTAATTTAAGGCCTTTCAAAATGTAACAATTCGTTTTATCCCCTGGTTTTCTATTAAAAAATAAAGTTCAAAATCACTATTATTTGGTATATTTGTTATGGGAAAATATTTGCAAATTAAATGCCATATTCGACAACCAACTGTGGTTTGTGATTTCTTAATAGAACATTCAGCTATGTGATCTTTTTTACATTTAACTGCTTGTCACCCCCCTCCATGCTGTTCAATCCATATGCAACTATCTCACTGTTATATAAACTGTTGCCTTAAAAGGAAGATATAATGGCTTTGGGACTTTTAAACTAGTGGTCTGCTGCTTTCCATCAACTGGCTTTTGCTGTGTGTGTGCTGGAACTTGTTACAGCTAAACTCGAGTCAAGCAGTTAAAATGTATTTCCTGTATGTATTTCATTTTTTTTTTATACCCAGTGATTTGTAGTTAATTGCAACCAGTTTATTGGTCTAGGCACCTCTGACATACAGACTTTAAGTGTTTCTCCTGCTTGTTGGAGAAACACTGTATAGGGGTTTGTCAATCGTCATGTTCATTGTTGGTACCACGTTACACTTTATAACTGCTGCAGTATGGGAGATTACAGTAGTCTGATTACCACAATATGGGACTTTTTATACAGTATGTATGTCCTTCCCTCTCCCTCATGTAGAGTATGTTGAGGCAGTGTTGGAGGAAGCTGTAGATTTCTCTCCACCTTATTGACACTATTAACAGCTTAACGACCACCCTATAGCAGATGTACTGCTACAGGGCGGCCCCCTGTGCGCAAAATCACATATAAACATTTTGCATTTCTGGGTAGGGGCCGCGGGTGTCAATCACTGGGTCCCAGCCGGTGATTACCTGCAGTCAGACTGGGAGGAGGGCTGCTTTGTTTACCAACAGTTGTCCTCCCTGTTGGTTTGGGCACACTGCTCTGGGTGGTTAACCTTCTTTTTTTAAATTTGATGTCCGTTTTTTCACTGGACATGTTAATATATATATATATATATATATATATATATATATATATATATATATATTTTTTTTTTCACAAAAACACACGATCAAATACCACCGAAAAATGTCAATTTCGTGGGGGGAAAAAAAAGGACAAACTTCATTTGGGTGCAACTTTGCATGACTGTGCAATTCAGTTTAACGCTGACCGCCTTATAGCAGAAATGCTGCCACAGGGCGGCACGGGTGTGCAAAAACACGTGTACATGATTTGCACTCCTGTGGTTTCCACGCCCCTCTCAAATAGCATCAGATTGCCTGTCAGTACACCAGTAATCTCTCACACAACTCCATCGCTAGTACAGTGTCTGAACGGATCAATATCTTTTTGATCTGATCAGCACTATACAAGCGTTCACATTAGTATAGTGTCCCCAAAAACAGCATTGGCAGAATCAGCACCTGCGTTTAACCCCTATGCTTCTCCCCCAGCAAGTGCGGTGTCAGTAGGTCACTGTCATTTGATTCATTGCACACAACCGCAGTGTTAGCAGGATCAGGCCTGATCTCTGTTCGCACTTGCCGGTAAATTTTGATGACTTGTATGCAGTAGAGTGCCAGTACTAGTGCCGCTCTACTTTTTTTGGAGAACTGGTGAGCACCAATGGCCTAGTACATCCTGGTCTTTCACATACCAGCACTGCTGTATCCCTTAGTGATGTGGTGAGTCCCATAAGTGCAGTACAAGCTGGTGCGGTGGCGAGCACAGGTACTGTCCCACAGCCACCAAGAATTCAAACACCGGCTCGTAGAGCCCCTAGTATCCTTCTGGATGTGCTTGCAAATCCTGATTAGCAGCCCACAAATTCTGCAGCCCCTGTACTTCCCACCCATTCACTGCCCAACCTGGAATTCAGGAGGAAACAGCAAATTTTAACCACCCCTTGTGTGGGTTTTTTTTTCTTTTTTTCCTGGTGATAGGCTTTCATGTAAAAGCAATCCTAGTGGCCAATTGGCTGCAGGATTGCTTTTACAAACAGTGGGAGACTGCGCCTCCCCCGCTGCCTTCTCGGGCAGTCCCATGACATTGGGCGAACCTGAGAATGCAGCCGGTGTTTCTGCCAGCTGACCATAGACTGGAATGGTTTCATCTCTATAAATCAGCTCTAAGAAATTAGAAGCTACAAGCATTTCATCACTTCAGTTTCACAGGATATAAACCGCGCCATTTGTAAATTGGGAAAGCATCTGATCACACCGATCTTGGTGATCTTAGATAATGCAAGAGCAGAGGAGATATCTCGAAAGAATGACCATGCCCATTGACATTGGGTATAGGGGATATTTTGCATTCCATATGATGGCATTAAAAGTGATAAAAAAATGAAGGTCCGTGTGTGGTTAAAACAAACCTCCACTATAATAAGCACCCTTGTTCAACCCCCTCACCCTGTGCCGGTATGTAAACAGCAGTTGCACTATGCATGTGAGGTAATGACGCAAATGTCTGTTCAAGGGCAGTAATTCTAGCACTAGACTGCCTGTTAATCTAAAATGGTAGCTTGCAAAGGCTTTTAAAGCGTTGCCTATGGATATTAAAAATGTACACAGTTTGTTGCCATTGCACGGGGCATGCGCAGTTTTAAAGCATGTCATGTTTTGGTATCTATTTACTTGGCATACCATCTTTTATATTGCAAAAATTTTGCCAATATATTGTGTTTGTGCATTTAAAAGTAAAAAAAAAATTATTATTTTTTTTTTTTTTTTTTTTGGTGGTTAGGAAATCGCTGTGAGTACTATATGACATAAATTGCAGCACCCACCATTTTATTCAAAAGGCTTGGTCTTCAGGTGGTTAGAGTAAATGTGTGGCATAAACATCTAATGCTGGGCATAAAATGCCCCCACCCCTCAAACAGTCAACTTTTTTTTTTTTTGGAAAGTACACCCCAGACTGAGGCCGTTGAGGCAATAGAATTTTTTTACCTCAAGTTTTTGGAATGACTATTTTTTTACACAATTGTCACTTAAATGATTTGATCACACATGCCATGTGTATATGTGGAATTCCCCAAAATACATTCTGCTACTTTGCTAATCTGCCAAAGTCTCACATGTGGTACCCCCATACTTAGGAAAAGTATAGGCCCCCAAAATCCAATAAGCACCTTCAGACTTTTAACAGTTTGCCTACAGGGCACTTATACCACCTTCCTGCCCAGGCCAATTTTCAGCTTTCAGTGCTGTCACACTTTGACAATTGTGTGGTCATACAACACTGTACCCATATGAAATTTTTATAATTTTTGAGACAGATGGAGCTTTCTTTTGGTGGCATTTAATCACCTCCTGGGTTTTTATTTTTGCTAAACCAAAATTCATTAAATTTTGAAAAACTTCTTCCTTTTTGTTTTTGTAAAGTGATTTTTCCTTCACTGATGTGCGCTAATGAGGCTGTAGTGATGTGCACTGATGGGCATTGAAAGGAAGCACTCATATATGGCACTGTTGGGTAGCACTGACTGGCATTGTTAGGTGATACTGATAGCTAACGCTGAAAGGCAGCTTAAATGGGCACTGATATGTGGCATTGATGTGCACTGGCAGGTGCCATTGAACACTGACAGCTGGCATTGATGGACACAGAGGTGGCACTGATGGGGCTACACTTATTTATTATACAGTATTTATATAGTGCTAAATGGTTTGCTCAGTGCTGTACAATATAGTGGGGGACAGTACATGTTACAATACAGTAACAAGACAACACAAGGGGGTCAAGGGCCCTGCTCTTTCGCGCTTACAATCAGGGCACACTGATCATCAGTGCCCTGATGATCAGTGTACATGTCCCTTCTGCGTAAAGCTGATTACTGGCTCTCCTCAAGCTTTCAGCGTGACCGCTTGAGAGGAATGCCGATAACTGGCATTTCCCGATTTACAAGTGATTGGACACAGCTGATCACATGACCGTGCTGATATCTTCAGCTCTTTCTGTTGATCAGCGCACCACCGATCGCTGCACTGTGCACTTAGAATGGGAGGACGTCATATGACATCCAGTACAAGAGAACCGCCTTGTGCCCGTCACCACCTTTTATATGGTGGGTGGGAGGTGGTTAAAGGGCTTTATTTCTGCGTTACGCTTTCTGACTATCCGTTTCAGAGGCCCTGAAATGCCAGGATAGCACCAACCCCTCTTTGGAAAGACACCCTAAGGAATTTGATAAGAAGCACGGTGAGTATTTTGCAGATCTCGTTTGTTTTCACAAGTTTTTGGAAAAAGAAACACTTGAGAGAAAATTAGATCTGCAAAATACTCACCATGCCTCTTTTTAAATTCCTTGGGGTGTCTACTTTCCCAAAAGGGGTCAGTTGGGGGGTGCTGCTATGCTGGCATTTCAGGGCCTCCAAAACTGATAGGTAATGAGCAAGTTTACGTACCTTCAGGCTTTCAAAGTGGGCATTGGATTTCAGGATCCTGTATGTGGCTAGACTCCCAAAAAGTCTCACATGTGGTATCCCCATACACGGTAGAAGTAGCAGAATGTATTTTGGGGTGTAATTCCACATATGTCCATGGCTTGTGCAAGAAATATATAATTTAAATGACGTGTGTGTGTATATATGTATAAGAAAAAAAAGTAATTTTCCAAAAACTTGTGCAGGGGAAAAAAACAAACCTTCCATGGACTCAATATGCCTCAGCACATAGCTTAGGGTATCTACTTTCTGAAACAGGGTTATTTGGGGGTGTTTTGTACTGTCTGACCGCTGATCACATTTCTTGAGGTGCTTAAATACCAGAGTAAAAGCTGTGTAAATTCCATTATCTATACCATAGCTTGTAGATGCTATAACTTTACACAAAAATAAATACTTATTGTGATTTATTTTTTTTTTTTTTACCAAAAACCTGTAGCAGAATACATTTTGGCCTTAGTTTTATGACAAGACTTGAGTTATTTTCGATATTTTTCCCGAGTCATCTTCTAGGACAGCTCACTTGAGAGATAGGGCTCCTCCCAGGAAACACCCGCTCCACTTTTTTTTTTTTTTTTTCCCCTTTATAGGCGTCCTCTCTCCCATTGGCCCCCAGTTTTAGTGTTTCCTCCGGCCAGGAAGGAGCTACGCCCGTTTTTTGTTTTTTATCTGGGCTCTCTGGCGGAGTACAGAGGGTCCCTGGCTGGGGCCCCCCCTTCCTCCAAGCAAGGCAGGGGCCTTGTGAGGGGGGGGACCTTTCAGCCAGTTTCACCAGGGATGCCCATTGTGGGGTGGGGGCGTCGGCCCCAGATGGTCCCAGCGGGGCTCTCCGGGGGGTAGAGCCCGCTCCGCCGACCGAGGCATTGGTGCCTTTCCCTGGGGGTTCAGGTAAGTCTTACCTGCTCCTGGATCCCGGCAGCATGGCCAGGAGGCTCGGCTGCGGTGGGTCTGGACGCTGCGATCGCGTCACTTCCGGGCGCCGGGTGTCGTCACTTCCGGCGCAGGAGCAGGGAACGGCCGCCGTGAGAGGGGGGTCGGCGAGGGGGGATCGCAGGGGGGGGCGGAGCCCACCAGCCCCTGAAAAACCGTCGCACCGAGGCAGAGTCTGCGGCGGCATGGAGGCAGATCTGTCAGGAGCGGGGGAGGCCTGCAGTAAGGTAAGGGCCTTGTTTGGCAAACTTCCTTTTGTTTTTACCCCCCTCCTCCCTACTCCCCCCCCCCCCCCCCCCCCCCTCCCCAGGATGATTGGGTACCCCCCACGCACACACAGGCCCACAGCTGGAGCTTGCACAGTGGGGGAGGCGTTGCTGTTACAGACGCATGAACGCGTGTATCTCCTTGTCCCCAGATGGGCCCACAGGAGGAGGATAGAGGGGAGAAAGAAGCTCCTTGTGAGCAGAAAAAGAAGTGTGCCACTTGTAGGAAGAAACTGGCGAGCTCCTGGAGGAAGCAGCTCTGCCAGGGGTGCATAGACAAGCTCATCAAGAAGGAGTCTGGATCTCTTTTTAAAGACTTCCTACAGAATATGACACAAGAGATGTCCAAGACATTTCAAAGCTTCAGAGAACAGAAGCCGGGACCGGCCCAGGATGAGCCCCAACCGGGCACTTCTGGCACCCAAGGGGGGAAAAAGAGGAAGCTGGTAGCGCCGGTAAGGGACTGGGAGAACGAACAGTCGGACACCTCAGACTCGGAGGAGGGTGAGATTGAGGCTCAGGGCCCAAAGGCAGACAGGTTCCTTTTTCAGGTGGAAGACACGGAGGACCTGCTAAAGGTGATCTATGAGACCCTGGATCTGGAGGAAGAACAGCAGGACCTCTCCCTCCACGACCAACTGTACGCAGGGCTACAGGCAAAAAGCAGCCGTACATTCCCAGTACACCCTGCCCTATGGTCCACGATCAGGAGAGAATGGGAAGAGCCAGAGAAGAAGGCTTTCCTTCCCAAGAACCTCAAGAGACGTTTTCCCTTTAAGGAGGAAGATGCCTCGGTTTGGGAGACTTGCCCAAAGCCAGACGCCCCTCTCTCGAGGATCTCGAAGGACACGGATCTGTCCTTTGAAGACGGTGGGTCCCTAAAAGACCCGATGGATCGGAAAGCAGACGCCTTCCTGAAGAGGGCATGGGAAGCGTCCGCAGTGAATTTTAAACCTGCAGTGGCAACGACCTGTGTGTCCAGAACCCTGGATGTGTGGTTGGGGCAGCTCCGTTCGCATCTGGAACAAGGCACTCCGGGGGAAGAGATTCTGAAGTCCCTTCCGGTGCTGGAGAAAGCGGTAGCCTTCATCGCGGACGCATCAGCAGAGACCATCAGACTCTCTGCTAGATCTACAGCGCTCATAAACACGGCAAGGAGGGCTATCTGGCTGAAATCGTGGCAGGGGGATCTGGCCTCCAAATCTAAACTCTGTGGCCTGCCGTTTGAGGGTAAACTCCTTTTCGGCCCGGAGCTGAATTCAGTCCTGGAAAGGTCGGCCGACAGGAAAAAGAGCTTCCCGGTCCCCAGCAGGCAGGTTGGACGGAAGGGGTTTCGCCCATCCAGGCGATACGCGTCAAGGGAAGCTAGGTTCCAAACCCAGCGCCCAGGCTGGGGCGCAAGAAGAGGCAGGAACGAGCCGAGAGGCAGGGGAGGTTTCCTTTTCAACCCCGGCCAGAATAGACCCAAAACCCAGCCGAAGTGACTGGAGAGGCCAGGTGGGAGCGAGACTGGGGCGCTTCCACGCACAATGGCTAAGGATAACCCAGAACACCTACATTCTGGAGGCCATCCACAGGGGGTACAGAATAGAGTTCACAAGGGCCCCCCCTCAGCGATTCTTTGCAACACCCCTGCCAAAGGACAG